>NC_080387.1:76685367-76985367 GCF_028751815.1 Salvia miltiorrhiza
ATACTCAAATAATTAAATAACATCCGTCACTTCAATTAGTCGAGCAATAAGTCGACTAATAATATTTCGTATTTATCACCAATCTCATCTCTGAAAATAATAAAATAATCCCTTTAACTAGGAATTATAAACTTGCTTCCAAGAATAAATTAATAAAGGATGCAAATTAAAAGCTCGGGATATTATAATTATATCTTATCTCATCTCAGTGATTCTACTTCTCTTTCTTCTTTTAGATAATAGAAAATAGAAAGTAATACTAATAATAAATATTGTAGTGAAAATGTCGGGTGTTACAGTTGGCTAATACACTGTATTAGCTAATTTAGTACAGATCAGCCTAGTGTTTGGTATTATTTAGTAATAATGTGGATGACCCGGTTTAATCCCACGACCCAGTATTATTAATCCAGATTTCTTAGGATTAATAATACCACCTCCCCACTAGGATTAACTTAAACCATGATATTCTGTATTTAGCCATGATAGCAAACATCAACTCAGTATTAATAATCTGTCATTATCCACGCTAAATATTCTGGTTACAAATTATCCTACATAATCCTTTACTGAAAACCAAACGATCCCTAACTTTCAGGTACAATACCATCCACCATTGAGAATCTAACAAAATATCTTGTGTGCATTGCTAATTGATTTATACTTTAAAGACATTTAGCAAATAATAAAGTTTCAGTGTATGTTTTCAAGTACAAAACAAAATGTGTTTCTTACTATGCTCCATCTTTAAAGTGATTGAAATGAAGGGTTCTTCAATTTTTAGGTACAATACCATCCACCATTGGGAATTTATCAAATCTGCGGTATTTATATCTCTCTTCCAACAAATTAAATGGTGAGCTTCCATTCTCCATCTGCAAGTTGATATAACTTCTTTACAAACTTGATCGGATCTTTGGCCATTTTTATTTAAACTAGTCTTTTTAATATTTTACATTTGTTTAGATAAGATATGCGATTTGTCTTATTCCTTTGCCAATGCATGCACTGTCACGACCGGACATAATTAAGGATAATTAAGCCGGGAAACCGTGACTAATGGAAGGAGATTAGAAGCGGGGTAGAAAGGGGATAATCAAACAAGGAAAGATCGCATTTCATCATTTAACAAAAGGAATATTTATAATATAACAGAAGTTTAGTCGTATAGACTCAAATAACTAGTAAGTTCAGATATCTCTGACTTAGCCAAATAAACATAAAACTTCTGAGTACGCAGCGGAATATGATTCTGATTACATGTATGAAGACATGTAACCCTAGAGTTCATTAATACATAATAAGACAAAAGAGTCCCGCTCGTCACTTCATCACCATCGGCAGCTGCTCAACCTGCACATTTAGAAATATATGCAGGGCTGAGTACAAAAGTACTCAGTGGGCACATATGCCTACTATGAAATATAACATGCTTCGTAAAGTTGTAAATTGTCATGCCATCATAAACAGTACAGCAAGGGAGTTTTTCGCTAAAAAGGCCCAAGCTTACTAAATTCATTTGTGATTCTTAAAGTTCGTCTGCAGACTAAGTTCTCTTGTAATCTATCATATCTGAAACTGTGTGCCGGAGAGGTGGCCACCTCTCACGGACACTTGACCGGCCAACCCGCTAGATGACTCACGGTCACTGGTGTACACTAGCCCTGGCAGGATAGCTATCAACTGCTCAGGACCCGAATTCGATTTCATAATAACTGGCAAAGCCACATCAGATAGATATCATACCAAACATTGAAACATTTATGGCAAGACAACAGTTGAAATAATTTTTAGTTCAAAGATTTTTCAATGAAATAACTGTTCAAACATAACATTAAACTCATTTGATATATATGAAAGTAATGCCCACCTGATAGTAATTTTCTGTGATACAAAAGCTCCTCAACAGATTATCAATCTCGCCCTTGACCTTTATTACGAGAATATATGTACATGTATAAGATATTTGCTCGAATAAAAATCCTCAAATGAGAATGTGTATTTACTATGCATGATCCTTATGCATGAATTATTATTTTGAAATAATAATCAGGAAATTTCTATTGTTAATCCAGGCTATCGGATTTAAACAAAAGCTAAGTCTCGTCTCATGAAGCCGGATAATTAATAAAAATTAATCCGTTCTCTTAGGGTGTTCTAATCCGCCAATTAAATAAATCTCGCTCGATATAGCCGAATAAAAGGCAGTTAAACTGAACATTCGACATATGATCACGTAAGAATTAATCAGGCTTAACGAATATGAATGGAAATAATAATATAATTTCAAATAATTAAAAAGGCTCAACATAAGGCAGCCTAATAATTAATTAAGTAGAAGTGGGCTTGAATAATTAACATGAGAGGCCCAATTGAAATAATTCATCGGCTCAAGTAATTAAATAAATCTTGGCCCAATAAATAAATAATTTGATTAGTTGGGCTCAATTAAATAAATCAAACGAGGCCCAACGAAGATAATATAACAGCCCAATAAAATAGATGGGCTTCAATTTAAATAAATTCAGCCCAATGAAATAATGTAATAAAAGCCCATCTGAGTAAAATAATTAAATTCAGAGGCCCAATCAGTAAATAAAATCGGCCCATATAAATAAAATCAGAGGCCCAATCAGTAATTAAAATCGGCCCATATAAATAAATTCAGAGGCCCAATTCATAATTTAAAATCAAGAAAGCCCAATTAAAAATGAATAGGGAGGAGCCCATGGATCCAGTTCACTTAAAAGGAATAAATTCAGCCCATTCTTTAATAAACTCAGCCTAAATATCGGCCCATCAAGAAAATAAGGAGCAGCCCAATTCGAATTATAATGGAAGCCCAAAACAATTAAATAGATCAAGCCCAAAGTAATTAAATGCAATGGCCCAAACCAAATTAAACAAAGCCCAAGCTCAAAATTCGGCCCAAAAGAAATTAGAGGCCCAATTCTTCTTCTCTCTCTGTTGGAGCCGATACTCTCCCTCTCTTCAAAAAAAATCAGAACACGCCTCTCTCCTCCCTCTCGAATTCTGCCGCTTCCGTCTCCGGCCGGCGTCGGCTACCGCCGAGTTTAGGTCCGGCGCGACCGCACCCGTCTCTCTCTCCGTATCTTCTCTCTTGCTGGCAGTTCATCCGAGGTGAGAGGGCGTGCCCTAGTTCCTTCCTGACATCGCAATCGCCGCTGTCGCCGCTGCAATTCCCGGCGAACGGCGGTCGAACCTCCTCCCTCACGTCCATCTCTGCCTTCTCTCTACTCAAATCAGACTCAAGCATGCCCAATCGAAATTAGAAACCGAGCCCTAATTCCTTCCTTTCTCAAATCGCCGCTGTCGCACCTCCATCTGGAATCCGGCGAAACAATCGGCGCCGGTCGTGGCCGTTTCTATCTTCGTCTCTACCGTGAGCTCCCGGTGCGGCCACCGCTGAGTTCTCCAGTGCCGCCGCGACTCAGAGGTTCCCCTAAAAATTGGCGAGGACAACGCCGTTCGTGCCCCCCTCTTTTAAAACTGAATCTGCGGCCCCGGGTTCGCCGCTGCTCTTGAATCCAGCGAGGTCGAGGCGACCGTAGGCGCCGCTTCTGAAATCCCGGGTCACCGCCCTGGTTCGACGCCGTTGCGTCTGTAAATCCGGCGATTTACAATCGCCGTCCATCTTCCCGATTCAAAGCAGGGTAGTCGGCCACTCCTTTTCCGATGAGTCAGACGTCGTCGGCCACCGGTCTCATCTGCCGTTGTTGCTGTTATACACTGAAACAGAGGAGACAACGAGAGTTCGTCGTCTTCGTTTTCGAACTCCATCACGGCAGCAGAGGTTCGTCGTTGCTTTGGGCTCGTCCGAACAGGCAGCCGGCACTATATCTTAAAGCTAAGTCCTAAATCCTTCTGTTCTAGTTTCTATTTTGTTAAAGGCAGAGGTTCTCAAGCTTTTGTTGTTCTAGAGTGCAGTAGGATGAAAAGCACAAGTTTTTCTATACATAACGTGGACTGTCAGATATATTGGTGGAACATGATTATGCATATGTGATTTACTATCCCTCTGTAATTCGAAACTGATCATGCTTGATGGTTGATGCGAAATGGATCGAATAATTTGAGCTTAGTATATACCTTGTAATTGATGTTGGTTGGCTGCTGTGGTGTTAAATGAACTGGAATAATCTGAATATCAATGATGATTCTTGTGTTAATGCAGGTGTTAATCAAATAGAATGAAATCATTGAAGCCCATCCTTACCTGAGAGCTTCGGCTGAATGAGCTGGGCTATTCTTTGATTCCCCTTTGGGTGAGATGAGTTGAGAGTGAAAATTGTATTTGTTGGTTGATTATCAATAATTGTCGTTGCATAATTATGTGATAATGGTGGTAATGGAAAACAAAGTATAGTGGTGTAGAAAAGTGGTGAGTGGTGGGGAAAATGGTGGTGAAAGTGGTGGGGAAAAGTTAGGCAACTAAAGTTGATGGAAGAAAAATGTAGAGAAGAATTAATGATGTATTTTCTCTGTCTCGGTGATTCTGTAACTGTAAAGTGGATTGCGTGCTCATATTTGCTTGTACTGTTTATTTAAATAAATCTCGATTTCGACATGTGATATCTTGCTAAAATCGATTAGTTATAAAATGAATCTAAATTAAATCCGTAGATTTAATTCGTTCGTTGTTCTGATATCTAAATTAAATCCGTAGATTTAATTAACTTCTTGAGTCGGAAATAATTCACGACCTGAGTAAAAATAAAATCAAATTCCATCTCGCTTAAATAAATAACGTGACTTTGCTAAGTCAGTTATAACTCTGAAATAATATCATTGACTGCTTTAACAATATAAATTCAGGATCATAAGCTGAATTCATATCAGGATAATAACCGTTTTCATTCACTGATGAACAAAAATAAACACTCATTACTGGATTTAAAATATATAAAAGAGCGGGTCACTACATACTACCCCTCTTAACAAAAATTTCGTCCCGAAATTTGCATATTTCTTCTAAAACAGTTCGGGGTATTTCTCCTTCATTTTGTCTTCAAGCTCCCACGTGGCTTCCTCTTGTCCGTGGTGTCTTCATAAGACTTTCACTGATGTGATTGCCTTATTCCTGAGTTGTTGTACTTTTCGATCTAGAATGGCCTCTGGTATCTCTTCATAACTCAAGTCTGGGCAAAGGATCATCTCTTCTTGGTGGATTATGTGCTTTGGGTCAAAAACGTATTTTCTGAGTTGTGATACGTGGAAAACATTGTGAACGTTTCCAAAGCTTGGCGGTAACGCCAACCTATAAGCTACTGGGCCTATTCTCTCCAAAATCTCATAAGGTCCTACGAATCGGGGCCTAAGTTTTCCCTTGACACCAAACCTAGTTATCCCCTTGGTAGGAGATACCTTTAGGAATACCTTGTCTCCTAATTCAAACTGTAATTCAGTTCGGCGTGCATCAGCGTAAGATTTCTGTCTATCTTGCGTCTCCTTTATTCGACCTCGGATCTGGCGAACTATCTCAATCATCTCACTGACCGCATCCGGTCCTAAAATTTTCCTTTCACCCACTTCATCCCAATAAAGTGGTGATCTACATTTTCTTCCATACAATGCCTCATATGGTGCCATATCGATAGTCGCCTGGTAACTGTTATTATAGGCAAATTCAATCAACGGCAGCACTGCTTCCCAACTTCCACCCCTGTCTAACACCACTGTTCTCAACATATCTTCGAGGGTCTGAATTGTCCTTTCAGACTGCCTGTCTGTTTATGGGTGGAAGGCGGTGCTGAAAATTTAGCCTCGTGCCTAACTTCTTTTGTAAGCTCATCCAAAATCTAGAAGTAAATTTTGAGTCTCGGTCTGAAGTGATTGACACGGGTACACCGTGTAAGCGTACAATCTCTCGAACATACAACTGAGCTAGCTTGTCTGACCCGTGTGTGATCGGTATTGGTATAAAATGAGCACATTTTGTGAGTCGATCCACTATTACTCAAATGGCAGTGTTTCCTCTCTTTGTTTTGGGCAAACTGGTCACAAAATCCATTGCTATGTGCTCCCACTTCCATTCTGGGATTTCCAATGGTTGTAGCTTTCCATATGGCCTTTGGTGTAGGGACTTCACTTATTGGCAAGCTAGGCATCTCTCTACAAAGGATGCTATGTCTCTTTTCATGCCTTCCCACCAAAAATGCTTCTTTAGATCTTGATACATCTTAGTACTCCCGGGGTGGGCAGTATAAGGGGTATCGTGAGCCTCACTCATGATTTTATCCTTAAGCTCATCATCGTGGGGGATGTATATCATTCCCTCAAAGAGGATAGCATTATCTGATGTTTCTTGATAATTCTTGACTCCTCCTTTCCTTACTGCTTCCCGTAGTTCTCCATTTTCTCGTCTTTTCTTTGTGCTTCTACAATCATCTTTCTCAAGCTAGGTATCGTTGCAACAACGCTTGCTATCGTCCCTGGTGGTTTAACCACTTCTATGCTCATTTTTCCAAACTCTTTGATGATCTCATTCTTTTGGGTGACGAGGCATCCCAACCTAGATTGAGTTTTACGGCTCAATGCATCAGCTACTACATTGGCCTTACCCGGGTGGTAGTTAATACCGCAGTCATAATCCTTCACTAGTTCGAGCCATCTCCTCTGTCTCATGTTGAGGTCCTTTTTGCTCGAAAAAATATTTCAAGCTTTTGTGGTCTGTGAATATCTCGCACCTAACTCCATATAGGTGGTGTCTCCAAATCTTCAGTGCGTGTACCACTGCAGCTAATTCTAGATCATGGGTCGGATAGTTCAGTTCATGTGGTCTAAGCTGTTGCGACGCGTTTGCTATCACTTTTCCTTCTTACATTAGTACACAACCGAGTCCATTTTTTTGGACGCGTCCGTGTAGATCACATATTCCTTGTCAGCTGTTGGGACGGCTAACACTGGTGCCGTAGTTAACTTCTCCTTAAGTTCTTGGAAGCTCTTCTCGCACTCCTCTGTCCAAGAAAATTTTATTCCCTTCCTGAGTAGTTGCGTCATTGGCCTTGCAATTTTTTGAAAATCCTTCCATAAATCTCCGATAATAACCTGCCAATCCTAAGAAACTTCTTATCTCATTAGGGTTAGTAGGCGATCTCCATTCGCGTACTTCTTGCACTTTTTCAGGGTCCACTTTAATCCCTTCTGATGACACAATATGTCCTAAAAACGTTACTTCGTTGAGCCAAAACTCGCACTTGCTGAATTTGGCATAAAGGCGCTCCGTCCTCAACGTTTCTAGAACAATTCTCAGATGTTCCTCATGGTCTTTCTCATTCTTCGAGTATATCAGGATGTCATCTATGAATACCAAGACAAATTTGTCTAAGTACGGATGGAACACTCGATTCATGAGGTCCATGAACACGGCTGGCGCATTGGTTAGTCCGAATGGCACAACTACAAATTCGTAGTGGCCATACCTAGTTCGAAATGCCGTCTTAGGTACGTCTTCTGGTCGAATCTTCAGCTGGTGAAAACCAGACCGCAAATCAATCTTCGAGAACACGCTTGCTCCCTTGAGCTGGTCGAAGAGGTCATCTATCCTTGGTAAAGGATATTTGTTCTTCAGTGTCACTTTGTTCAGTTCCCTATAGTCTATGCACATTCTCAATGTGCCATCCTTTTTCTTCACAAAAAGTACGGGTGCACCCCAAGGTGATACACTTGGCCTAATGAATCCAAGTTCCCAAAAGTTCTTGCAGTTGTATCTTGAGTTCTTCCAACTCTTTAGGAGCCATCCGGTATGGTGCCTTCGAAATGGGAGCTGCCCCGGGCTCCAAATCAATGGTAAACTCAATTGGTCTGTCCGGTGGTGGCCCTGGCAGAATCTCTGGAAATACATCTGAAAAGTCCCGTACAATTGCTACATCTTCTATACTCTTTTCAGTACCCAGTTCTCCGTGCAAGTATACGAGGTAAGCTGGGTATCCCTTCTTCATCATTTTCGTTGCTTGCAGGGCGGAGATGATCATCTTTCTTCTTCCCATACTAATTCCGTGGAAATGTGACGGCTCCCTTCCTGGGGGTCGAAACGATATCCGTCTTTCGTTACAAAGGATGGTGGCATAGTTCTCGGCTAGCCAGTCCATTCCTAGGATTATGTCCACATCTCCCATTGGTATAACATACGAGTTGTTCACTACAATCTTGAGTGACCCTATGTTCAGTTCTAGGTTCAAGCACACATGATCTACTGTCGTCATCCCTCCTATAAGTGATGATATACTCAACTCCTGGTCAGCTCTTTCCATTTTAAGTTTTAATGTATCAACACATGTACTTGAAATGAAAGTATGCGATGCGCCCGTATCAAATAGAAGTACAACAGGAGTATTGAGTAGCATGCCCATACCTGCCAGGTTTCCCTGGTTGTTATCGGGCTGCTTCTGCCTCATAGCATAAGCTCTAGCATGACGAGGCTTTTCATGTTGTTTCTGTTGTCGCTGCTGTTGTTGGCGGGCCTGTTGCTGATATGGTTGTTGAGGTTGTGGTTGGTACTGTAGCTGTTGGTGCTGCTGTGGCTGCTGATACTGTGGTTGCTGCCTTGGATATGGTTGGGGCAAAGCTTGAATTGCTCGCAGAGGTGGAGCCTAGATAGGTGGGTTTGGTCTTGAACCCGTTCCATGTTGCTTATTCGGGCACCGGTTTGCATAGTGCCCCCTTCTGGTTGCAGATATAACAACTATCACTGCCGGCCTTACAGATTCCCACATGACTTTTGTTACATTTGGGGCAATGTGGGGCCCTCTGTTGGTTATTTCCCATCTGTTTCGGTGCGCCCTGGCTTCCATAGCCCTGTGACTGGAAGACCCGTCCCTGCCATGGCCTCTTCTCGCCTTGGTTCGGTTTACTGTTGTCCTATCTCCTCTTTCCTTTGAAATTCTGATTATATCTTTGATCATGTGGAGGTGCTGGCGCAGGTACAATTGCAAGTCTTTCTCCTGGCATGGCTGCCTCAATGTCTAACGCTCGGCTGAGCGACTCAGTGTAAGACAATCCTTCGTGGCTTGCCAAAGCCATCCTAATCTCGTGCCTCAGTCCGGCACAAAACTTTTCAGCCATCTTCTCATCTGTGTCAACTTGTTCCGGCGCATATCTAGACATATCGCAGAACATCCTGTCGTATTGAGTTCCGACATCTTCCCTTGTTTTAGATTGTAAAATTCAGCCTCTTTTTTTTCTTGCGGTAGCTCTTGGGTATATACTTATCATATATACCGGCTTTGAATTGTTCCCAAGTCAGGTTTTCTAACTGCTCTGCTGTCATCGTTTTCATCCTTGCTTCCCACCAGAAATCAGCTGACCCAGTCAACTGAAAGGACATACAAGTCAGACGTTCTTGGTCGGTGCAACGCAGGAAGTTGAAAATGCGTTCAATAGCGCGAACCCAAGTTTCAGCTTCTGCCGGGTCTCCTGTCCCGTTGAAGGTAGGTGGGTTCTGTCGCAAGAATAATTCTTCAATCTATCGTTTTGGCTGAACAGGTGGTTGAACTATTTCGGTTTCTGGTTCTGGCCCTGTTTCTGGGTCTCTTCTTTCATTTCGGGGAATCCTGCCCCCTCCTCTTGGTCGTCCTCGTTTTGGCGGCATTCTATTAGGTCAAAACACAAGTTGTTAATGCAACAACACAAGGCATACTATTGTTCTTATCGTTCTATCCAACTTCTCTCGGACGCCTTTGCTTTGTTGGCATTCCGATGAGTCGACATATAGTCACCAATGTAATACACAGATGCATATCATCGATTCTGTAAATTGTTTTCTTGATTCTCAAATCTCGCTCATACTCTTCCTCATGAAAGTATATAAATAACATAGCGGAAGTGACTTGCCGCAAAAGACTGATAGGGTCGCTACATAGACATGGGAAATTAGTATCAATGAGGACTATTTCATCAACAATTGAATATAGATCTGGTGATCTATCCAAGCATTATACACGATGAACTAGCTATCTAGCAAGGTCATCATGAAAGTGCTCAGTTCCGAAATGCCCTATGAACCAGCATTTTCGTACTAATACTTGTCAAAATAACTAAGCCAATGTAGGGGCATACAAAAGCATCGAAATGATCATCGTTTTCGAAGTACACAGATAACGTCCTACTAAATGCACAAGAGAATGTCTGTATGCATTACGTGCTTGACCTTTGGGTTGAAGCATACATGTTTGACTGATTTAATCTGATGAGTATCTGTTTGTCCTTGGATCACAGAAAATCTACCAATAGCTAGTAGATCGCAATGATTCAAATCACAAATGGAAATTAGGCAAAGTGTTTCAATAATTTGCCAAACAATTGAAAATGAATAACCATAGGGTAGAAATGAATTGACTGAAAGGTCGAAACGAATTGACCTAATAGTCTGAAACCGTTTGGCTTTTCAGATGAAGGTTTAAAATATATAGGTTTAAAGACCCATATATGACGACTACTGAGATTTTGGCCATGTGGACTGGCCAGGTCCGACACAACTACTTCTCAGTCATTCGGAAATACTTTTCCGAATTTGGCAACTCTTGTTCCTTGGCTGCAAAAGGTATATTTGGTCTAAAATCACCACTTTCTTCTTAATATCTTGAACATGTCCTTGAGAATATTCTAGAGCTTCTCAAACTTGGAGTCTACCTCCTAGTTTAATGCAATCCTTAAACATCTTCTATAGGCGAAATAAGGTAGGCTCGACCTTACTCAACAATGTTCCTCTATATGATCTTAATGTAGTACTTCTAGTACTTAGTGTTTCTTCACATAGCGCTTGAAATGCAACCATATAATTTGAAGCACTCTTTCATTTTATTGCAAAAACCTTTTGAATCATCACGCATTCAATAAGGAAATAGCTTTTGCTCATCTGAGCACCTTTATAGGGTATGTGTCACCATGTGTAATACTAAGTCATGGAATGACCTTAGTCAATGCTCTTATTGCGGCTACCAGACTAAATGCATAATCAAAAACGTTCTAACTGAGGCGATGTCCTTGATAGGTTAAGGTATATATATACTTATCTTGAGTATATCCTTAGGGTCTCATTAGAATCTTAATTCATTTGTTTCAGCATTGATCCACTGTCGGCGCTTCTAGCTATTATTAAACTCTAAACCCTCTTCGAGAACTTCTCTCGTCTTACACACTTGCGTAAACTTTTATGATCAATCATAATGGTTGGTAACTTCTAGTTACCCATGGCACCTATCCTCCTTTCGATTTGTAGCAGGTGATCGTAATCAATAGGGATTCTAAATCATGCTCACGTGTAATATAATAGGTAATTGTAATCATAAAGGTTCTGAATATCTGAAACTGTAAGCTGGCAGTTCTAATCGCGATGCTATAACATCATACACAAAGTGTTATAACTGCATATGAGTCCGACTCTGAAGTTCAAACATAAATCATGAAGGTTCTCTTCATGCCATAACTGGTGATAATCGAGAGTTAGTAATGAGTCTTAGCTCATTATGCGATAGCTAGCTGATTACATAAGTCACACTCGTCGCTACGAGCAATGACTCACGTGATCTATCATCAAATAAGGCAATAGTCGATTCGGTGTTCTGTCACTCGTGAACAACCTGAATGAAGAACTATGTCTGCTTCAGTGATTCGTGCGTGGCACTCCGCTTGCACTGCTTTCATGGGATTCTCTTTTTCTTTCTTAGCTCTTCACCATGGCTATAGTGAAATATAACTGAGTTTCTAGCTTCTATTGTTCTTCTCGTAACAGTGATCATGCATTCTTAACGCATCTAAGTTCATTGAGATATCTAATCAATCAATAAAGCATAAAACTTGAATGTAAGCATCAGTACATTCATATAAAACGTGAACTTCTCAATGTTTTAAAATCATTACCACCTTCTTTCTTGCTGAGCATGACGATGTGATGAAGTGATGAGCTTTGGCTGACTGACTCATATATACTAGTGATCATACTAGAAAAATGGGCTAACTCTAGGGTTCAGAGCAAATGAACTGCTCTGATACCACTCTGTCACGACCGGACATAATTAAGGATAATTAAGCCGGGAAACCGTGACTAATGGAAGGAGATTAGAAGCGGGGTAGAAAGGGGATAATCAAACAAGGAAAGATCGCATTTCATCATTTAACAAAAGGAATATTTATAATATAACAGAAGTTTAGTCGTATAGACTCAAATAACTAGTAAGTTCAGATATCTCTGACTTAGCCAAATAAACATAAAACTTCTGAGTACGCAGCGGAATATGATTCTGATTACATGTATGAAGACATGTAACCCTAGAGTTCATTAATACATAATAAGACAAAAGAGTCCCGCTCGTCACTTCATCACCATCGGCAGCTGCTCAACCTGCACATTTAGAAATATATGCAGGGCTGAGTACAAAAGTACTCAGTGGGCACATATGCCTACTATGAAATATAACATGCTTCGTAAAGTTGTAAATTGTCATGCCATCATAAACAGTACAGCAAGGGAGTTTTTCGCTAAAAAGGCCCAAGCTTACTAAATTCATTTGTGATTCTTAAAGTTCGTCTGCAGACTAAGTTCTCTTGTAATCTATCATATCTGAAACTGTGTGCCGGAGAGGTGGCCACCTCTCACGGACACTTGACCGGCCAACCCGCTAGATGACTCACGGTCACTGGTGTACACTAGCCCTGGCAGGATAGCTATCAACTGCTCAGGACCCGAATTCAATTTCATAATAACTGGCAAAGCCACATCAGATAGATATCATACCAAACATTGAAACATTTATGGCAAGACAACAGTTGAAATAATTTTTAGTTCAAAGATTTTTCAATGAAATAACTGTTCAAACATAACATTAAACTCATTTGATATATATGAAAGTAATGCCCACCTGATAGTAATTTTCTGTGATACAAAAGCTCCTCAACAGATTATCAATCTCGCCCTTGACCTTTATTACGAGAATATATGTACATGTATAAGATATTTGCTCGAATAAAAATCCTCAAATGAGAATGTGTATTTACTATGCATGATCCTTATGCATGAATTATTATTTTGAAATAATAATCAGGAAATTTCTATTGTTAATCCAGGCTATCGGATTTAAACAAAAGCTAAGTCTCGTCTCATGAAGCCGGATAATTAATAAAAATTAATCCGTTCTCTTAGAGTGTTCTAATCCGCCAATTAAATAAATCTCGCTCGATATAGCCGAATAAAAGGCAGTTAAACTGAACATTCGACATATGATCACGTAAGAATTAATCAGGCTTAACGAATATGAATGGAAATAATAATATAATTTCAAATAATTAAAAAGGCTCAACATAAGGCAGCCTAATAATTAATTAAGTAGAAGTGGGCTTGAATAATTAACATGAGAGGCCCAATTGAAATAATTCATCGGCTCAAGTAATTAAATAAATCTTGGCCCAATAAATAAATAATTTGATTAGTTGGGCTCAATTAAATAAATCAAACGAGGCCCAACGAAGATAATATAACAGCCCAATAAAATAGATGGGCTTCAATTTAAATAAATTCAGCCCAATGAAATAATGTAATAAAAGCCCATCTGAGTAAAATAATTAAATTCAGAGGCCCAATCAGTAAATAAAATCGGCCCATATAAATAAAATCAGAGGCCCAATCAGTAATTAAAATCGGCCCATATAAATAAATTCAGAGGCCCAATTCATAATTTAAAATCAAGAAAGCCCAATTAAAAATGAATAGGGAGGAGCCCATGGATCCAGTTCACTTAAAAGGAATAAATTCAGCCCATTCTTTAATAAACTCAGCCTAAATATCGGCCCATCAAGAAAATAAGGAGCAGCCCAATTCGAATTATAATGGAAGCCCAAAACAATTAAATAGATCAAGCCCAAAGTAATTAAATGCAATGGCCCAAACCAAATTAAACAAAGCCCAAGCTCAAAATTCGGCCCAAAAGAAATTAGAGGCCCAATTCTTCTTCTCTCTCTGTTGGAGCCGATACTCTCCCTCTCTTCAAAAAAAATCAGAACACGCCTCTCTCCTCCCTCTCGAATTCTGCCGCTTCCGTCTCCGGCCGGCGTCGGCTACCGCCGAGTTTAGGTCCGGCGCGACCGCACCCGTCTCTCTCTCCGTATCTTCTCTCTTGCTGGCAGTTCATCCGAGGTGAGAGGGCGTGCCCTAGTTCCTTCCTGACATCGCAATCGCCGCTGTCGCCGCTGCAATTCCCGGCGAACGGCGGTCGAACCTCCTCCCTCACGTCCATCTCTGCCTTCTCTCTACTCAAATCAGACTCAAGCATGCCCAATCGAAATTAGAAACCGAGCCCTAATTCCTTCCTTTCTCAAATCGCCGCTGTCGCACCTCCATCTGGAATCCGGCGAAACAATCGGCACCGGTCGTGGCCGTTTCTATCTTCGTCTCTACCGTGAGCTCCCGGTGCGGCCACCGCTGAGTTCTCCAGTGCCGCCGCGACTCAGAGGTTCCCCTAAAAATTGGCGAGGACAACGCCGTTCGTGCCCCCCTCTTTTAAAACTGAATCTGCGGCCCCGGGTTCGCCGCTGCTCTTGAATCCAGCGAGGTCGAGGCGACCGTAGGCGCCGCTTCTGAAATCCCGGGTCACCGCCCTGGTTCGACGCCGTTGCGTCTGTAAATCCGGCGATTTACAATCGCCGTCCATCTTCCCGATTCAAAGCAGGGTAGTCGGCCACTCCTTTTCCGATGAGTCAGACGTCGTCGGCCACCGGTCTCATCTGCCGTTGTTGCTGTTATACACTGAAACAGAGGAGACAACGAGAGTTCGTCGTCTTCGTTTTCGAACTCCATCACGGCAGCAGAGGTTCGTCGTTGCTTTGGGCTCGTCCGAACAGGCAGCCGGCACTATATCTTAAAGCTAAGTCCTAAATCCTTCTGTTCTAGTTTCTATTTTGTTAAAGGCAGAGGTTCTCAAGCTTTTGTTGTTCTAGAGTGCAGTAGGATGAAAAGCACAAGTTTTTCTATACATAACGTGGACTGTCAGATATATTGGTGGAACATGATTATGCATATGTGATTTACTATCCCTCTGTAATTCGAAACTGATCATGCTTGATGGTTGATGCGAAATGGATCGAATAATTTGAGCTTAGTATATACCTTGTAATTGATGTTGGTTGGCTGCTGTGGTGTTAAATGAACTGGAATAATCTGAATATCAATGATGATTCTTGTGTTAATGCAGGTGTTAATCAAATAGAATGAAATCATTGAAGCCCATCCTTACCTGAGAGCTTCGGCTGAATGAGCTGGGCTATTCTTTGATTCCCCTTTGGGTGAGATGAGTTGAGAGTGAAAATTGTATTTGTTGGTTGATTATCAATAATTGTCGTTGCATAATTATGTGATAATGGTGGTAATGGAAAACAAAGTATAGTGGTGTAGAAAAGTGGTGAGTGGTGGGGAAAATGGTGGTGAAAGTGGTGGGGAAAAGTTAGGCAACTAAAGTTGATGGAAGAAAAATGTAGAGAAGAATTAATGATGTATTTTCTCTGTCTCGGTGATTCTGTAACTGTAAAGTGGATTGCGTGCTCATATTTGCTTGTACTGTTTATTTAAATAAATCTCGATTTCGACATGTGATATCTTGCTAAAATCGATTAGTTATAAAATGAATCTAAATTAAATCCGTAGATTTAATTCGTTCGTTGTTCTGATATCTAAATTAAATCCGTAGATTTAATTAACTTCTTGAGTCGGAAATAATTCACGACCTGAGTAAAAATAAAATCAAATTCCATCTCGCTTAAATAAATAACGTGACTTTGCTAAGTCAGTTATAACTCTGAAATAATATCATTGACTGCTTTAACAATATAAATTCAGGATCATAAGCTGAATTCATATCAGGATAATAACCGTTTTCATTCACTGATGAACAAAAATAAACACTCATTACTGGATTTAAAATATATAAAAGAGCGGGTCACTACATGCACAATATGAAATAGAACACGAATGATATTAATAATAAAAGGAAAAAAAATAGAAAACACTTTTTTTCGAATTGTATGACTTAGCTAATTTGTGTCAAAAGATCTAAGTGCTTTACATCTCTATCTTTAAAGTGATTTATATGAAGGGTTATCCAATTTTCAGGTCTAATACCATTCACCATTGAGAATCTATCAAATTTGTGGGACCTAGACCTCTCTTCCAACAAATTAAATGGTGAGCTTCCATTCTCCATGTGCAACTTGACATCCCTTCAGTTTCTTCTACTCTCAAATAACAGTTTGGAAGGGAAAGTTCCACAATGCTTTCGAAACTTGAGCAAATCGTTGTCCATATTTCATT
This sequence comes from Salvia miltiorrhiza, assembly GCF_028751815.1. Lineage (NCBI taxonomy): Eukaryota > Viridiplantae > Streptophyta > Magnoliopsida > Lamiales > Lamiaceae > Salvia > Salvia miltiorrhiza. Next base: position 76,701,683 of record NC_080387.1, read on the forward strand.
TAAATGCAAATAACTTTAGTGGCCCCATTCCATCAATATTTATCAAAGGGTGTAGTCTTTGGTCCATCAATTTGAGTGGTAATAAATTGCAAGGAAGATTACCTAAATCCTTAATCAATTGCAAAAGTCTGAAGGGTCTCGACGTTGGAAATAATAGAATACAAGATGAATTTCCGTTTTGGATGGAAGCTCTTCCTAAGCTTCGAGCACTCATATTGAAGTCCAACAAGTTTGATGGTAACATGTCGCTGCCTTCACTAAGCAACCTTCCATTTCCTGAGCTGCAAGTTTTAGATATATCAGAGAACGAATTTGTGGGCTCTCTACCTCAAAGATATTTCAAGAGTTTTAGAGCAATGATGGATGTGAAGGAAAATAACACAGGTCTAATTTTTGGCGAATTTTGGGAGATGAGAATCACCTTGAAAGGTCAAGATCAGTTATTGACGAGACTGTTGGAAGCCTTTACGACCATTGACTTATCCTCCAACAATTTCTCTGGGAGTATTCCAGATTGCATAGGTAATCTTAATTCTTTGAGATACTTGAATTTGTCGCACAATAATCTCATGGGACACATACCTGCATCTCTTGGAAATATAAGTGTGCTTGAATCATTGGACTTGTCATCGAACAAATTGGATGGAAGAATTCCAAGTGAATTGACGAGGTTGACATTTCTTGCGAAATTAAACCTGTCAATGAATAATCTAGTGGGGCAAATACCACAATCTACTCAGTTTTCCACATTTGAGAATGATTCATACGTGGGAAACTTGAGATTGTGTGGATTTCCGTTGACGAGAAAATGCAACGAGAAGAATGAGCAGCGGATGCGGCCAGAAGAAGAAGATAAAGAAGAAGAGTATGGATTTATAGATGGATTTGGATGGAGAAGTGTGGTGATGGGATATGGAAGTGGAATCATAGTTGGGATTGGAATTGGTTGTTGCATTATTCGATTTGGATACATAACGTTCATCACATTTTAGTTTTGCATACAAACTTTAAAAGATATTGTGATAATTATCGAACCAAGTTAAATTTTTTTACAAAATTAAATCTTTCGATGTTCGAATTTTTCCCAAAAATATATTCATGGTCTTCCCAAAAATATTTCGTACTGATGGTCATTATGTCAAATAAGACATTCCATCCCAATGGGTAATTAAAGTCTCTAATTTGTGCTCCTCATCCACAAAAAATAGTCCTAGAATAAGAATATAGGATGACACGCATTTTAATAAAATAATTTGTATATTGTGAGTGGAGATTGGGACCCACCATGACCATGTGATAAAAAATTTCTAAAAATAAAAAATGGACTAATATTGTGGACATCCCAAAACGGCAAAAAAGAACTATTTTTTGTGGACGGATGGAATAGTAGTTTTACGGATTGCATTTAAGATTTTTTTTTTCATTTACAATTATAATATGAACATGTATTACATCCGATAACAAAAATATATTTTCAAATCAAGCTAATTTGCACCAAAAATCGAACATCTAAACTTCAAAAGAGGTGGAATTATAATTTTATTAAAAAAAGTTGCGTAATAAATTTTCTCGATAAAAGAAAAATATATTACATCCGATAACTAATTTGCATTTAAGAAAAATAATTGAAAGCAATTTTCCATATAGAAGATGCCATTGGGCTCCCCAATGATTTGCTTATAGTTAAGAAATTTAATTATTCATTTTTCATTCCATGAGTAGTGAGAGATCCTATTACTTATTGCAAGACATAGCACCAAAAATCGAACATCTAAACTTCAAAAGAGGTGGAATTATAATTTTATTAAAAAAAGTTGCGTAATAAATTTTCTCGATAAAAGAAAAAGGAAAACAGAGACTAATATTGGAACGGTGGAATCTCTTTTCCATGTGGATAATAGATAGAATAATAGATAGAATAGATCGATTATCAATTTATACTAATTGAATAAATTATGCTAATTAATTAACGAGATACTTCATATAAATACATGAATTTTGAAGATTTTTTGAAATTGCACACGACTGAAATAAATAAATTAATAATTTTTTTTGATACCTGAAAGGTGAGTAGGATCGCCGCAAATGGCGTAGCTTAATGTGGAAATATAAGTACAGAAATGATCATTTCTAATTACAACATAAGTTCAAAATTTATTTATTTTTTGACGAAAAAATAAAAATAAAATAAAATTTAAAAATTTGAGCATAAGGAGTTGCTTAAAACGAGTTGACCCAATTCTGAATTGGACTGGGCCATAGAACTTTGGGCCCAGATTTCATCTGAAAAATTAGGGTAGCCCGTCTTAGCTTGTTACTCCCTCCGTCCCACGAATCTTGACACGTTTTTCTTTTTAGACCGTCCCACGAATCTTGACACGTTTTTCTTTTGGGTAATAATTATTAACTTCTCTCTTCTACTTTATCACCTTTATTACATTCTCTCTCATACTTTATCACTTTTATACTTTATTAATTACACACTTAAAATACTAATCTACAACTCCTTAATTCTTGTGCCGAAACCAAACGTGTCAAGATTCGTGGGACGGATGGAGTATTTTTTACTACAAAAGTGATTTTTTTTTGGTCGGATTGGGTTGGTGGACTTGCTTTTCGTAATATTGGAAAAATATATTTCTACGTATATTTTCATGATAAATTTGCGTAGTTTTTTATAGTTTGAACATTAAATGGTCGAAGTCAAAATATGTGTTTGATGTTAAATTTAAATAAATATCTATTATACAATCAAATAAGCAATTCACATAAATATCTATTATATAATCAAATAACCAACTCGACACTAAATGGTCGAAGTCGAAATCTGTGTTTGATGTTAAATTTACATAAATGTCTATTATAGGTGAGACCACAACCCACATAAAGGTAGGAAATTAAACTACCCGCATGCAGACCGGATTGAACCTAAGACCTCCCACAAAGGAGAGTCTTTGGGTGTCTCAGCTTTGCCACTTAAGCTAAGTCTCATTCGCAAGGTGGTATTATATGAGATAAATTGACATTCAACTTTTACATTTAGTTACTAATTGACTATGCATGATAATGAAATTAATTAAGAAACTACAAATTCATTCATACTCCATTTTGTGTGGATAGCTCTATAAATTCTATGTTAATTTCATTCCATTTCTTCATCATTCTTTTAATTCGACTTATTTGTTATACTAAAATGGGTTCATTGGTGGTTAATTTTAACACCACTTGTACACTGTTTTTAATTTCTACATGAATCTTCAATACGCAATTAAATCACCACTTAATTATAAATTAATCTTGGACTTTACTTGATAATAATAAAGTTACACTATTAATCAAATTATAAAATGCTTGACTACAGTCAATTCCATACAACTCAAAATCTTATCACTCACGGATGGATGGATGGGAATAGATAAAAAAATATGTGATGCACATTTGGTCTTATGCTTAAATCCCTTTTTCAAATGGAAACAATCATATATCCTTTTCAATCAATTTCTGAAAATTATAAACCTTCAAAAAATTAATACAATTAGATTAAGCAATTATTGTTCAGCGATTATCGCAATACCGAACCACAAAATAATGCAAATTCAATTTCACACCATGATTCTTCCTCTAATGATCAATGTTAACATACATGTGTGATTCAATTTCACTTACCATTGAATATTGCGAATCTAATTAATCCATGAAAATTGGAAAAAAATAAAAATATATGTGATACACATTAAGTCTTATGGTTAAGTCAAAGTCTAGTGCACGTCGTGTAAGTAACAATTATATTTCCCTTTCAATCGATTTTTGAAAATTATCACATTCAAAAAAATACTAATTGAAAGCAATTTTCCATATAGAAAATGTCATTGTGGGCTCCCCAATAATTTGTTTATAATTAAGTAATTTAATTATTAATTTTTCATTCCATAGGTGTGAGAGATCCGACTACGAATCACAATTCCCCCAACTCAAACAAGAGAGAGATATTGCACCACAAATCGAACATCTCAGCTTCAAAAGAGATGGAATAATATATTTTTTTAAATGTTGCGTAATATTTTCTCAAGAAAAGAAAAAAGAAAACAGACTCTGATATTTCCGTTACATGAAATTTCATGAGGTTTCTACTTTTCTTCATTGCCCAAATCACACTCCAATATTGAGAGCATAACGAATAGGTCAATTAATTTTGGGGCGAGACAAAATAATGACTTGCATTGGCTTCCAAAAAATGGGGAAATTAAATTTACATTCTACAATTCTCAGCTTCCAAGTGAATTGACAATGTTGACATTTCTTGTGAAATTAAACCTTTCAATGAATGATCTCGTGGGGCTAATACCCCAATCTAACCAGTTCTCCACCTTTGATAATGATTCATACATGGGAAACTTGAGATTGTGTGGAGTTCCATTGACTAGAAAATGCAATGAGGAGAAGGGCCACTGGATGCAGCCAGAAGAAGACGACGATGACTATGGATTTGGTTGGAGAAGTGTGGTGATGGGATATGGAAGTGGATTCATGGCTGGAATTGGAATTGGTTACATTATTATTAGAAATGGAAGGCCAAGATGGTTAGTGAAATTCTTTTTTGGCGTTGGATATAATAAGAAGAAAAAGAGACTCAATAGAGTAACACCAACAGAGAGAAGGAGATGATATTTTGTTTTGAAGATGGTTATTTTAATCTTTGTTTCTTACTTTTTATTCATTTTAATTGTTTCTCTCTTTCTCTTTTATCTTTTTGATCAATTAGGTCGACTTACATGCTACCACTTTCTGAAACAAATTAAGTTGTTAATTTGTTGTAATTCATTAGTTTAGTTTTCTCTGTGAGACTTCTGTCGTGCTAAGATATTTTGTAATTGCAATTCCGTAATAATTCATGGAGTTGAGGCTGAATTTTTCCTGAATTTAATTTTGTTGTATTAATTACTAGACCAAATATCCACACGTGGTCGGTGAGACAGAATCTTTTGGTGCATCAATTTTGCTACTTGAATTAGGCCTCTTAGCATAAATTATTTTGGTTGTGTCACGTTGATTGAATCATATACTATTGAATACATTGTTAGAAATGATGCTTTAATGCATTTCATGATTGATATAATTATAGTTCTGAAGGTTCAATATGTTATAATGTTAACTTTAATTTAAAATGATAGGGAAATAGAGAGACTTTGTGAGCTCAACAATAATGGAAGTTGAATAGAAAGGAGGGATTTGGAAGGCTGAATTAGGAGAGTGAGGTGTGAAGATGGAAAAAATAAATTTATGGCTGAATTAGGAGAGTGGGGGGTTGGGGAAGATGATGATATGGCATATTTTTCTTTTCTTTTTTTCAAATTTTTTTCCCTCATGTCAATACTATGTCCATGTGTCAATTTCCGACTACCACCTTGTCGATTCCGGCTGCCACCGTGTAATTTTCGGGGTAGACGTAATAAAAAACCGGTGACCGGACAAATTTGAGACAAAAATGAAAGGTTATGTATTTAAAAGTAGAAAAAAAAATTAGGTGCAAAAACCAATTCCGTGTAAACATTATGGATTTATAGGCAATTACCCGTATTTAAAATCACATCTCAATGAAGTTGAGAGGTTAATATTTAATATAGTTTCTCCCAATTCTCTCCATGGCCGTGTTTTCTCCGCCACTGTCTGGAACATCAGCACGTAAGGCATCATCTCAGTGCGCATCATCCGTTCCGGCTAAATCGTTCCGCCATCGCTTCTGCTCTTCCATTCAAGGTACTTTCCCTTCTTCATCTGAATTAGGTCGACTTATATATATACTATCACTTTTTGAAACAAATTAAGTTGTTAATTTGCTTTTTACAACTTATAAATTCAATTATTCAAATACTTTAATAACTTATAAGCTTTTGACATATTAAATTTTATAAGCCCTTCCTATCTTTGAACAGTGAGGTATCGGTTCAATCCCCACTGCTCCCCCTCCCCAACTCCCCAACAGCTTATATACTCTCTAAAATAAACTTAGACAAACTTTATTTCATCAAATTCCATTTAGAGTTTAATAATTATAATTAAGATTTGATTATGGGTGGATGCAAATTAGGCCAAACATTGGGCCAATAATGTGTGCTCTGAATAAGGCAATAATGTGTGCTCTGAATAAGGCACTCGGTTCGAACTCATTTCAAAAGAAAAAAAAATAGGGTAATTCTATTCATAGCCCCCATTTTACTCTATATAGCCTCCCATCTAAAATAATAATAATAAATAATTATAAATTTATTATTTTATCCTATAATTCATAGCCCCAAATAATATACTAATTCATATTCTTTCGTCTGTAATCTTTCTTCCAGAATTCCAGAGCAAGCAACTCCAAATTGCACCATTATCTGCACATGCATTAGAGGTGCCTAAATCTGAAGGGGACACTTGGGATTTGATAGGTATCGCTAGTCCAAGAAGATGAACAGGTCATACCTCCACTCTCCCCAACATAATCAACAACAAAATAAAAAATCAAAATAAATAAAAAATACACATACGCAGACCACCATTCTTATTCATCTGGGGGAGAAGGAAATCATATGTTTTGGCATTGGTTCCCGATTCCATTATGCTATCCACATCAACCAAGTAAAGGCTTGTTTGAGAATAATTCTTTCTTCAAAGTCTTTCTCTCCTCCCAAAATCTTGATTCCCAACAATGACTTCCACTTCAGCAATCTCAATTCATCGCGGATCAGCCCCACCCCTCCACCCCCTTAGCTTGAGGCCATTCTCTTATGCTATTGCGCTCAGTGTTACCACTCAGCAGGAGAAGTGATTGATTCTTTGTAGTTCCATTATCATGAGCAATCAATCTCCAAAAATTATATTTTTCGAAGGTTGTGATTATAGGGTATTTAATATGGGGGTTATGGGCACAGAATAAAATAGTATTTTTTTATTATTATTTTAAGTAAGGGGCTATAAAGAGTAAAATTGGGGCTATGAATAGAATGACCCAAAAAAATATCAATTGTCCGAACTTTTATTCATATTTTTTGTCCACATATTTTTTAAAAATAAAGGCCAAATATATATATATGTCAATGTGAGAGCCTTATGGGCTGGGCCGACATGGTTTGGTCAGAGATCAGCCCAACTTTTGATTCAGACGTATACAAGGTTAGAATTGATTCATAATTCCTATACAAGGGTATTGTCTTATTGAATATATATTTAGACATAGGGAATGCTCAAATAAATGCACGAGATTGTGTGTATTGGTTTGGGATTCTGTTGGATTTTTTTGGATTTTAAATATATATTCAGACTGTCTTTTTCTCTCTCTATACATTTAGCATTCTCTATCGATATATTCCATATATAAATATATATTTTCTTTTTTCTGAGAATTACAAGAGGTATTTATTACATAATCAAATAAGTAACTCGCACGCACGCGCGACCTCTACACCATACAAATTAAGGTGAGAAAACTATCTACACGCAGGTAGGACCACTGTCCACACAAAAGTGGAAAAATTACTCGCACGTAGGCAGGATTGAACCCAAGACGGAGAGTTATCTTTCTAGTCACGTTATACTAGAGAGTCCAATTTTAATTGTTATTAAATTTTAACATTTAATATTATATGTCGATATATCATATAGGAGTGTAGAAATTGTTTTTATCACCAAATTAAAAGCTGGGCCATGTGGTCTTAATTTCCACACGTCTACTTTTGCAGATGGTCACACACCACATACTATTCAGACGCATACATACACTCATATTCTTCACATATTTCTTTTTGGAGATGAAAATTACCTTTAAAGTGAAGAGACTGATACTTGCTCCAGTTATTTTAATCTTTGTTTCTTACTTTTTCTTCATTTTAATTGTTTCTCTTTTTCTCTTTTATCTTTTTGAATTAGGTCGACTTATATATACTACCACTTTCTGAAACAAATTAATTTGTTAATTTGTTGTAATTCATTAGTTTAGTTTGCTCTGTGAGACTTCTGTCGTGCTTAATTAGATATATTGTAATTACAATTCGGTAATAATTTATTTAGTAAAGGCTGAATTTTTCCTGAATTTAAGTTGGTTGTATTACTAGACCAAATATCCAAACAAATACAATTCAATATCTACTATCGATTGAAACATCTACTATCGCTATTTTCCCCATTGTGTCACATTGATTGAAACATCTACTATCGAATACATTTTTAGAAATGATGCTTTAATGCATTTCATGATTGATATAATTATAGTTCTGAAGGTTCGATATATAATGTTAACTTTAATTTAAAATGATAGGGAAATAGAGAGACTTTGTGAGCTCAACAATAATGGAAGTTGAATAGAAAGGAGGGATTTGGAAGGCAGAATTGTGTGACGACGATGGAAAAAATGAATTTGTTTTTTCTAAATTAGGAGAATTAGGCCATTAAATGGAGGTTCGAGGAAATTGGAGGTGTTAACTCTTCTTGGATTTTCATAGATAACATTCATTATATTCAACATTATGACCATTACTTGCACCAATTTACTTTTCAAGTTTGCCCTTTTCTCGATAAGAACGCATTAATTTTCTTGGTAGCAAAGTTGACATGTCTAAATAAGTTTACCCAAATAAGTTTCAATTAAAAATTCAAGCTTTAGTTGGTTCAATTGAATTTAATGATAAGATGGTTCCTTAAATAAAATATCAGGAATTTTAATTTTATTATATTTGAGAAAAAAATCTAGGAGAATAAATATACACTATTATCGGAACGGATGATGCGCACTGCGGCGGCGGCGGCGGCTTGCTTACCGATGCTCCAGACGGCGGCGGAGAAACGCGGCCAAGGAGAGAATTGGGAGAAACAATATTAAATATCAACTGTAAAACTCTTCCAACTTATCTTGGATCAAAACGACATCGTCTTAATTTATGAATTGGTATTAAAAAAGTCATTTCTACAGAGTTTCACATACTGAAAAAATTGTTTGAGGATATATTTGCATTGTTTCTTGTGGTTTGGTTTGGTTTGGATAGAGTAATTAGTCAAAGTCGATATATAATTTACCATCAACTTGAAAAAAGTGTTACAATTTAGGATATTATTGAACATATTAATTAACTTCAAATTTAATAATTAAAACATATATAATTATATATCATTTAATTTATTTTTAAAAATAAAAATAGGATTTAGTTATTTTATTGTATTATCTACATTTTAGTTATTTTTTAATATTTTTTTGTAACTTTTTTTTTATTTTTATTAAAAAATAAATTAAAAATAAAAGATGCAAAAAAAAATCACAAAAAATAACTACAATATAGAGAATACAATAAAATAAATAAATCCTATTTTTATTTTTAAAAATAAATTAAATAAATTCAAATTTTCTCTATTAAACTAGAATGTGGGTGGTCACAATGTGGCTGCATAGATTTATTGTAATTATATATCATTTGTCAATAATCAAGAACGACAATAAATACAAAAAGATAAAGAGTTATTAACGCCTAAACTAAATACACGAACTTTGAGCTTATTTTGTATTTTCCACTCATTTTTTTTATGAACTTTGAGAATTGTCAAAAAAAGTACATGAACTTCGGCTCATTTTTTCCCCATGAAATATATTGTTATTAAAAATTATCCAAATAATTCTTTTATATTTAACTAGCTAGCTTAATTGATTTAATTAATGATAGACGATAATTATTCATGTGTGACATGATATTTTTTTAAGTTGAACTCGTAATCAAAACGACGTCGTTTTGAAAAAAAAAATTAAATAATTATTTGAATCATTTTTATAACAATATATTTCGTGGGAAAAAATAAAATTAAGCCAAAGTTTGTGTAACTTTTGATGATTCTCAAAATTTGTGGAAAAAATAAAATGAGTCAAAGTTTGTGTATTTTTTTAGAATTTTCAAAATTCATGGAAAAAATCAGAATGGACCGAAAGTTCGTATATCTAGATGTCAATAACCTAAAGATGAAAAAAGAAAGAGAGAAACAATTGAAGCACAAGCTCTTACACCAAACTTAAGAAAAAGTATGATACAAACAGTGGCGGAGCCAGGATTTTTTTTTGGGGGGGGGGGGGGCTGAATTGTTACGGGGTTCGGGGGCGGTAGCCCCCGGGAAAAAATTAATTTTTGATGATTTTTGTACAAAATTAAATTTATGATACATATTGATTATTTTTTCATGATCAAATTTGATGACATTTAGAAAATAATTACAATATAAAAAGGTAAAAAGAAAAAATATTTAAAATTTTGATGGATGAAAAGAGGAAAAAAATGGAGGTAGAAAACTCCTCTTTTATATACTATAGATGGGTTCATTGGTGGTTTTAACATCACTAGTACACTGTATTTAATTTCTACATGAATCTTCAATACGCAATTAAATCACCACTCAATTATAATTAATTATAAATTAGTCTTGGACTTTACTTGATAATAATAAAGTTATACACTATTAATATGTGATGCACAACTCAAAATCTTATCACTCACGGATGGATGGATGGGAATAGATAAAAAATATGTGATGCACATTTGGTCTTTTGCTTAAATCCCCTTTTCAAATGGAAACAATTATATATCCTTTTCAATCAATTTCTGAAAATTATAAACCTCCAAAAAATTTAATACAATTGATTAACCAATTATTGTTCTGCGATTATCGCGATACCGAACCATTAAATATTGCAAATTCAATTTCACAATGACTTCCTCTAATGATCAATGTTAACATACATGGGTGTGATTCAATTTCGCTTACCATTAAATATTGCGAATTTAATTTATCCATGAAAAATGGAAAAAAAAAAAAAAAATACATGTGATACACATTTAGTCTTATGGTTAAGTCAAAGTCTAGTGCATGTCGTGTAAGTAACAATTATATTTCCCTTTCAATCGATTTTTGAAAATTATCACATTCAAAAAAATACTAATTGAAAGCAATTTTCCATATAGAAAATGTCATTTTTGAAAATTATCACATTCAAAAAAATACTAATTGAAAGCAATTTTCCATGTAGAAAATGTCATTGTGGGCTCCCCAATAATTTGTTTATAATTAAGAAATTTAATTATTCATTTTTCATTCCATAGGTGTGAGAGATCCTATTACGAATCATAGTTCCCCCAACTCAAAGAAGAGAGTGATATTGCACCACAAATCAAACATCTCAGCTTCAAAAGAGGTGGAATAATTTTTTTTTTTTAAATGAAGTGTAATATTTTCTCAAGAAAAGAAAAAAGAAAACAGACTCTAATATTTCCGTTACATGAAATTTCATGAGTTTTCTTCTTTGCCCAAATCACACTCCAATATTGAGAGCATAAATAATGACTTGCATTGACTTCCAAAAACTGTGGAAAATTTACATTCTGCAATTCTCAGTCTCCAAAACTCTAGGCTCACAAGAAGTGTTTTAGATTTGAATATAAATGGCATTTGTAGGCTTCTTGTTTTCTCACACAATTAGCACTCACAATATGGATACATTTTCCACCCTTCTTTTGCTTCTCATATTGTTTTCTTGTGTTAGCCTCTCTGCTGCACACAACATAACTCAATTCAAAAGTGATGAATCTATACTTCATGCCTTAAAATCCCACATCACTTCAGATCCTTTCAATATGTTGAAAAATAATTGGACGAGTGGAACCTCGTTTTGCACGTGGAGAGGAGTTACTTGTGATTCACGTCGTAGCAGGGTCACTAAATTAAATATCTCTAATATGGGACTTGAAGGAAGCATTGCACAGGAAATTGGAAATCTTTCTTCACTCGCTTATCTTGATATGAGTGGAAACTCTTTTCATGGTTGTATTCCTCTCTATCCATTTTTAAATTTTTAGTTAGTAGAATCTATTTATTTATACGGTAACTTTATCAGGTCGGCTACCAAAGGACATTTGCAGTCACAATAACCTTCAAAGACTCAAACTACTTGACTTGTCGTCTAACAAATTGCAAGGAGATATACCGTCAAGTTTGTACCAATGTCCACAACTTGAAACTATCGACTTGTCATTCAACAGCTTTGGTGGATATGTGCCTGCACAAATTTCGAATATCACACTGCTTAAGGAATTAGACCTTGGTGTGAACAATTTGAGAGGTATATATGTTCTTATCTCTATACTGCTTAAGGAATTTGATCCCTTACTATTTCATTTCTATTGATAATCCAGAAATTGGTTGATAATGTCATTCGGTTTAATCGTAGATTTTGGGGTAAATGGCAAAGCTACGGCTCTTGCGTCTAATGATATTCTGCAGTTCCTCAGTAACATGATGAATACATAGCTAAGCAATTTATTTATTCTTTTCTCATTTTACTTTCAACTTTATTAATACTAATTCTTTATTCAGATGCTCAATCTAACAATAAAATCGGGCATACACCTAAATCTAGATTTGATATATTATAGTCTCCAAATATAAAAAACTAGTGAGTATTTTGACGTGGAATTATTTTAAATTGTAATTTAAATTAAGTTATAGTATTATTTTTCGTATAATGCTATTATCTAAGCTGATTTGTGAGATTATATCGGCTGGAGTTTGTAAAATTTGGTCACAATACACTTAACAAAAACTTAACAAAATTCTTAAAATTTGTGCCGAAGCTATTTAGGTACATATTTTTTTTTGCGTACGGATGGTGTATTTTATACCATAATACTTTATCAGGCCGCCTACCAAAAGACATTTGCTCAAATAATAACCTTCAACGACTCAAACTACTTAACCTATGGGCGAACGAATTGGAGGGAGATATACCATTGAGTTTGGGTCAATGTACACAACTTGAGAGTATTGACTTGTCATCCAACAACTTTGGTGGAAATGTCCCTCGAGAAATTGGGAACATCACACAGCTTAAGGAATTACGCCTTAGGTGGAACAATTTGAAAGGTATGCTCTTGTCTTTATACTAATAATTTAACTTGAATAGAAAAAATATTAATTTATTTAACTTATTTTTTAAAATAAAAATAAAATTTAGTTATTTTATTATATTCTCAACATTGTAGTTTTTTATAATTTTTTGTAACTTTTTTAGTTTTATTAAAAAATAAATTAAAAATAAAAGATGCAAGAAAAATAACTACAATATAGATAATACAATAAAACAACTAAATTCTATTAAATTAATTGAAATTTTTTCTATTCAACTAAATTATGGGTGACCATAATGTGGATACATAGATTTATTGAATCTAATAACCATTATATAGGTTCAACAAGTTTTGAAAGATCACGTTAAGTACTCAAAATATCACAAGAGATACATACATACATTCATTTAATTTCATATAGTTGGACAATCTTAATTTACATTTCATAATTGATAAGATGTATGGATATTTTTATTTTCATTATTTGAATTTTTTTAGTCCCACCCTTGTAATGGGATATTAGCTCACGTAATAGTATTTATGAAGGTCTTGAGATATCCTAAAATCTTACTTATGTTATTTTTATTTATCTAAGATAATCGTAAACAATAATTTTGTTTATAACACAATTTCACAGGTGCTATTCCAAAAGAGATTGTCTATCTTAATAATTTAGAGATATTAGACATGAGTGGCAACAATCTTAGTGGACCATTTCCACGACAAATTTTGAACATCACAAGTCTCCGTCAACTATACCTCAGCAGCACCTCTTTAAATGGTATGTCTGCACTACTCTTCAAGCCAAAACTTTAGTGAAAGAGTTTGGTATATCGTAACTAACCATGAGAATTGGAAATAATATGTGATACACATTTAGTCTTATGCTTAAGTCAAAGTCTATTGCCCGTCGTGTAAGAGATGAATATTATATTTCCCTTTCAATCGATTTTTGAAAATCTTCACGTCCAAGGAAAATAATTGAAAGCAATTTTCCATATAGAAGATGTCATTGGGCTCTCCAATAATTTTTTTATAGTTACGAAATTTAATTATTCATATGTCACTCCATGAGCCTAAGAGATCCAATTACTTATTGCAAGATATATCACCGGAAATCGAACAAATAAATTCAATTTGTTTAATTTATTTTTTAAAATAAAAATAGAATTTAGTTATTTAATTTAGTGTATTCTCTACATTATAGTTATTTTTTTGTAATTTTTTTGCAACTTTTATTTTTAATTTATTTTTTAATAAAAATAAAAAGTTACAAAAAAAATTATAAAAAAATAACTACAATGTAGATAATACAATAAAATAACTAAACCTTATTTTTATTTTAAAAAATAAGTTAAATAAATTAATTTTTTTTCTATTTAAGTGAATTGTGGATGACCACAATTTGGCTATTTAGCATTACTCTTTACATTATATCCATCATATGAAAAAAAGATTATTGGAATTTACCATTTTGTCATAATTATTACTCATTTTTCTCGTTTTGGGGTTTGAGAAGAAACGGATTTTGATGTCAAATCTAATAACCATTATAGGTTCTACAAGTTTTGAAAGATCACGTTAAGTACTCAAAATATCACAAGAGATACTTATATTCAATTAATTTCATATAGTTGGACAACGTTAATTTACATTTCATAATTGATAAGATGTATGAATATTTTTATTTTCATTATTTGATTTTTTTCAGCCCCACCCTTGTAATGGGATATTAGCTCACATAATAGTATTTATCAAGGTCTTAAGATATCCTAAAATTTTACTTATATTCTTTTTCTTTTCGTATATCTATGTATGGAATTCGGATTATAGTCTCCTTTTTCTGCATTTGCAACTATCCACAATGGATAGGGGAGCAGTTGGTATACCGAAAGAGATTGGTTATCTTAATTTATTAACTTGACATTATTTCACAGGTGATATTCCGAAAGAGATTGGTTATCTTAATTATTTAGAGGTATTAGACTTGGGTTCCAACAACTTTAACGGACGATTACCAAGACAACTTTGGAATGTCACGACTCTTCGTGAATTATACATTCGCAACATCTCTTTAATTGGTATGTCATTACTCTTTCTGCTAATTTTTTTTATTGAGGCATTAACCACCTTTATTGTTATTTCTAATAAGCCAATTGTTAATCATATTTATCGTCACTTTTCTGTCCTATTTTCTGTTCTTTGAACATTGTATATTACTGCTTTGACTCGGTTTACAGTTGAACAAAGGATTAACCTTAGCAATAAATTAAATAAATGACTTTTTAATTTTATTTTAACAACTTATAACCAATTCGTAAATATCCCATATGATATATTCACTTTCATATAATTAGGAAAAGCAATTCACTAACTATTTTTCTAATACTTACGATTTAATTTGCAGTTCATACTATTTGTAACATATTATTACACCCGATTCAAATCGAGTTATCATGATTTGAAACAATTTCACAGGTGGTATTCCGAAAGAGATTGTTTATCTTAATAATTTAGAGACTTTAGACATGAGTGGCAACAATCTTAGTGGACCATTTCCAAGACAAATCTTGAACATCACAAGTCTCCGTAATCTATACCTTGGTGGCGCCTCTTTAAATGGTATGTCTGCACTACTCTTTAAGCCAAAACTTTAGTGAAAGAGTTTGGTATATATATCGTACATAACTAACCATGGGAATTATAAAAATACGTGATACACATTTAGTTTTATGCTTAAGTCAAAGTCTATTGCCCATCGTGTATGAGATGAATATTATATTTCCCTTTCAATCGATTTTTGAAAATCATCACGTCCAAGGAACATAATTGAGTTCGAGGATTTTTTAGGACAATAACTTAGATTGATTTGGAAATTATGACAATAACTTTCGGACTTGTAAAAATAGGACACTAATTTTTTTAAGAGTAAAATAGGACACTAATTAATAAGTGTTGCATCCGCAGGACATTTTTCGGCCCATTACCGGCCGAGAAATGTCCTATTTTTACGAAGCTTATTAATTAGTGTCCTATTTTTACTCTAAAAAAATTAGTGTCCTATTTTTACAAGTCCGAAAGTTATTGTCCTAATTTCCAAATCAACATAAATTATTGTCCTAAAAAATCATCTGACTCAACATAATTAAAAGCAATTTTCCATATAGAAGATGCCATAGGGCTCCCCAATAATTTTTTTATAGTTAAGAAATTTAATTATTATTATTATTATTTGCTTTTATAAAGTTACAATATTAAAAAGCTAGTGAGTATTTCGATCTAACAACAAAACCGGGCATGCACCTAAATCCAGATTTGATGTAGTATAGTCTCCAAATATAAAAAAGCTAGTGAGTATTTCGACTTGGAATTATTTTAAATTGTAATTTAAATTAAGTTATAGTATTATTTTTCGTATAATACTATTATCTAAGCTGATTTGTGAGATTATATCGTCTGGAGTTTGTAAAATTTGGTCACAATACACTTAACAAAATTCTTTGTTTTCAAGCTTTGCATTGTTTTACAGTTCAATAAATCTATGCAACCACATTGTGGCCACCCACAATTTAGTTTAATAAGGAAAATTTCAATTTGTTTAATTTATTTTTTAAAATAAAAATAGGATTTAGTTATTTAATTTATTGTATTCTCTACATTATAGTTATTTTTTTGTAATTTTTTTTGCAATTTTTATTTTTAATTTATTTTTTTAATAAAAATAAAAAGTAACAAAAAAATTATAAAAAAATAACTACAATGTAGAGAATACAATTTGGCTATTTAGCATTACTCTTTACAGTTATATCCATCATATGAAAAAAGATGATTAGAATTTACCATTTTGTCATAATTATTACTCATTTTTATCGTTTTGGGGTTTGAGAAGAAACGGATTTTGATGTCAAATCTAATAACCATTATAGTTTCAACAAGTTTTGAAAGATCACGTTAAATACTCAAAATATCACAAGAGATACTTATATTCAATTAATTTCATATAGTTGGACAACGCTAATTTACATTTCATAATTGATAAGATGTATGAATATTTTTATTTTCATTATTTGAATTTTTTCAGCCCCACCCTTGTAATGGGATATTAGCTCACGTAATAGTATTTATCAAGGTCTTGAGATATCCTAAAATTTTACTTATATTCTTTTTCTTTTCGTATATCTATGTATGGAATTCGGATTATATATAGTCTCCTTTTTCTGCATTTGCAAGATAGGGGAGCAGTTTGAAGTGGTATACCACTAATATACTTTATAATCAAACATAATTTTTTAACTTGACATTATTTCACAGATATTCCGAAAGAGATTGGTTATCTTAATTATTTAGAGGTATTGAGGATGAGCAACAACAATCTCAGTGGACGATTACCAAGACAACTTTGGAATGTCACGACTCTTCGTGAATTATACATTGCCAACATCTCTTTAACTGCAGGTATGTCATTACTCTTTCTGCTAATTTTTTTTATTGAGGAATTATTATTATTATTATTATCTCTTTCTCTCTCTCTCTCTATTATTGACTCAATTTGCATCGATCTAAATGGAATTGTTTACAATTTATCCCATATGATATATTCACTTTCATATAATTAGGAAAAGCACTTCACTAACTATTTTTCTAATACTTATGATTTAATTTGCAGTTCATACTATTTGTAACATATTATTACACCCGATTCAAATCGAGTTATCATGGTTTGACACAATTTCACAGGTGGTATTCCGAAAGAGATTGTTTATCTTAATAATTTAGAGATATTAGACATGAGTGACAACAATCTTAGTGGACCATTTCCAAGACAAATCTTGAACATCACAAGTCTCCGTCAACTATACCTTGGTGGCGCCTCTTTAAATGGTATGTCTGCACTACTCTTTAAGCCAAAACTTTAGTGATCCGATTACTTATTGCAAGATATAGCACCGAAAATCGAACATACCAGCTTCACAAGAGGTGAAATAATAATAATTTTTTTGGGAATTTATACTGAGAGGTATATATGTTCTTATCTCTATATTGAGAATTCAAATTATCTGTCAAGTAATTCTTGTGAAGGTTTGCTACTAACTTTCAGGTACAATACCATCCACCATTGAGAATCTAACAAAATATCTTGTGTGCATTGCTAATTGATTTATACTTTGAAGGCATTTAGCAAATAATAAAGTTTCAGTGTATGTTTTCAAGTACAAAATAAAATGTGTTTCTTACTATGCTCCATCTTTAAAGTGATTGAAATGAAGGGTTCTTCAATGTTTAGGTCCAATACCATCCACCATTGGGAATCTATCAAAAATTCTAGGCTCACAAGAACAGTTTTAGATTTGAATATAAAGGGCATTTGTAGGCTTCTAGTCTCCAAAATTCTAGGCATATTTTAAATCAACTATTACTCTCTTTTTTATTAAAAAAAGATTAATAACGATTTTTCATTTTCCCAATAGTGATTCAAATCCCTAATCTATTAATTGGAAGTGGAGAACTTTACCAATTGAGTCACGCTTCGTTATGTAATTAACTATGTACTTGTAACTTTGCATGACTATATATGACTTTGAATTGATTAGATATAAATTCTTGCACATTAATCTTTTTGCAATAAACCGTATGATTTGATTAAAAAAATGACATTTTAATTTTATTTTAACAACTTAATGCCAATTTGTAAATATCAGAGGGCCCGCAAAACTTAATTGATATTGGTGCTCATGATTACTTTGGTGGACTCTAAACCGAATTATTGACCACTACTTAGCCTATATCACAAGATATATTGCTCATGATTACTACGGTGGGCTCTTATTTATTATTATTATTATTATTATTATTATTATTATTATTATTATTATTATTTCTCTCTCTTTTTCTATACTTGACTCGGTTTACATCGATCTAATTAAATGGAATTGTTTACAAATTAGCCCATATGACAATATATATTCACTTTCATATAATTAGAAAAAGCACACCACTAACTAATTTTCTAATAGTAATTATGATTTTAGATTGGTTAGATTAACTATATATGACTCTGCATTGAATAGGTTAGATATAAGTGAATTGTGGGTGGCCACAATTTGGCTATTTAGCATTACTCTTTACATTATATCCATCATATGAAAAAAGATGATTAGAATTTACCATTTTGTCATAATTATTACTCATTTTTCTCGTTTTGGGGTTTGAGAAGAAACGGATTTTGATGTCAAATCTAATAACCATTATAGGTTCAACAAGTTTTGAAAGATCACGCTAGTACTCAAAATATCACAAGAGATACATATATTCACTTAATTTCATATAGTTGGACAACGCTAATTTACATTTCATAATTGATCGTATGAATATTTTTATTTTCATTATTTGAATTTTTTCAGTCCCACCCTTGTAATGGGGATATTAGCTCACATAATAGTATTTATCAAGGTCTTGAGATATCCTAAAATTTTACTTATATTCTTTTTCTTTTCGTATATCTATGTATGGAATTCGGATTATAGTCCACCCAACTCCTTTTTCTGCATTTGCAACTATCCACAATGGATAGGGGAGCAGGTTGAAGTAAATAATCAAACATAATTCACAGGTGATATTCCGAAAGAGATTGGTTATCTTAATTATTTAGAGGTATTGAGCATGAGCAACAACAATCTCAGTGGACGATTACCAAGACAACTTTGGAATGTCACGACTCTTCGTGAATTATACATTGTCAACATCTCTTTAACTGCAGGTATGTCAATACTTATGATTTAATTTGCAGTTCGTACTATTTGTAACATATTATTACACCAGATTCAAATCGAGTTATCATGGTTTGACACAATTTCACAGGTGGTATTCCGAAAGAGATTGTTTATCTTAATAATTTAGAGATTTTATACATGAGTGGCAACAATCTTAGTGGACCATTTCCAAGACAAATCTTGAACATCACAAGTCTCCGTCAACTATACCTTCGTGGCGCCTCTTTAAATGGTATGTCTGCACTACTCTTTAAGCCAAAACTTTAGTGAAAGAGTTTGGTATATCGTAACTAACCATGAGAATTGGAAAAAATACGTGATACACATTTAGTTTTATGCGATGAATATTATATTTCCCTCTCAATCGATTTTTGAAAATTATTGCATCCAAGAAAAATAATTGAAAGCAATTTTCCATATAGAAGATGCCATTAATTTTTTTATAGTTAAGAAATTTAATTATTCATTTGTCATTCCATGAGCCTAAGAGATCCGATTACTTATTGCAAGATATAGCACCGGAAATCGAACATATATACCAGCTTCAAAAGAGGTTCAAGGGTTTTATGTGTAAATATTTCTTTTTACCCATACATAATTCAAATGTCAACAAGTGTGGGTAAAACTTTGTAAAGAAAGAGTTTTACCCACACATACATATATGTGTAGGTAAAACACTAAACATTACCTACACATACATATGTCACTAAATGTATATTTTATGTGTGGTTAAAAATATTTCTGGTATAATGTAATGATTACATGGAAATGACGTGGATGATGACGTGTATATATACGTGGCTATTTATATGTGTGGGTAAATATTAGTAGGTAATTTTTTTTAAATAATTATTTTAATTTTAATTTGCTACATAATATTAGTATTATAATATATTTTATATTAGTCAAATGTAATATGATCTTATTAAAAAATCCTAAATTAAGTGTAGTACAACACATTAAAAAACAGCAAGATTATAAAAATTTTATTTCATAAATAATATTAAATAATATTAAAGTACACAATATTTATATGACAACTACACAAAACTTTACACGTCAAAATAACTATACTTGACTCGGTTTACATCGATCTAATTAAATGGAATTGTTTACAAATTAGCCCATATGACAATATATATTCACTTTCATATAATTAGAAAAAGCACGCCACTAACTAATTTAGATTGGTTAGATTAACTATATATGACTGTGCATTGAAAATGATAGGTATAAATTTTTGTACATTAATATTTTAGCAAGAAACCGTATGCTTTGATAAAAAAAAATGACTTTTTAATTTTATTTTAACAACTGAAAACCAATTTGTAAATATCAGAGGCCCCACTTAATTGAACCATTGCCAAGACCAAATTGAACCGAGTCAAAATTATTTGGATTGAACAATTACCATTTAATATTCACCTAATAATGTATTCAAATTGACAAAAACGAACCATTAAATATAGTGTTCTAATTATACTTATTATTTTTGTGGTCGTGTTATAATAATCAAATCAATTCTTTTACGACTTGGCAATCAAAGAGATTGATTATGTATATCTTGGGAATAAGAAATTCCACAATGCTATGAAAACTTTAGGCCATCTTTAGTTCAATTATAAATCAGTTTAGAAAAATGAGATATATGGAACATTACATAAATTATCTGTCGTCCATTTCCTAATTTGTTGGTTTTAGATACATTTGTTGAAAAGATATTTCAAATTACCTGCCAAAGTAAATGGTGAGCTTCCACTCCATCTACAACTTGGCATCCCTTGCTATCTGCAACTTGGCAGAAGAGCTTGCAAAACTTGATCAGATCTTTAGCTTAGTTTGTTTTCTTCGCTTGTTGGCTTCTTCTCATATAACTAATTTATGCTTAGTTAGATAAATACTCTAGAAGCATATGGATTTTCTGTTTCCAGCCATATTGAATCTTTTATTTTCTCAATGTTAACAGATGATTTGTTAAATTATGATGTCATCAAGTATACTTGGTGTGCATGTCTTCGTGATACAGGGAAATATAAGATTTGTAACAAAATATCTTGTGTGCATTGCTAATTGATTTATACTTTAGAGGCATTTAGCAAATAATAAAGTTTCAGCGTATGTTTTCAAGTACAAAACAAAATGTCTTTCTTACTATGCTCCATCTTTAAAGCGATTGAAATGAAGGGTTCTTCAATTTTTAGGTCCAATACCATCCACCATTGGGAATCTATCAAATTTGCAGTGGCTAGACCTCTCTTCCAACAAATTAAATGGTGAGCTTCCATTCATCATCTGCAACTTGATATAATAACTTTTTTACAAACTTAATCGGAATTTGGCCATTTTTGTTTGAACTAGTCTTTTTAATATTTTACATTTGGTAAGATAAGATATGCAATTTGTCTAATTCCTTTGCCAATGCAGGCACAATATGAAATAGAACACGAATGATATTAATAATAAAAGAAAAAAATAGAAAACACTTTTTTTTCGAATCGTACGACTTAGCTAATTTGTGTCAAAAGAACTGAGTGCTTTACATCTCTATCTTTAAAGCGATTGAAATGAAGGGTTCTTCAATTTTTAGGTCCAATACCATCCACCATTGGGAATCTATCAAATTTGCAAGCGCTATATCTCTCTTCCAACAAACTAAATGGTGAGCTTCCATTCATCATCTGATATAATAAGTTTTTTACAAACTTGATTGGATCTTTGGCCATTTTTGTTTGAACTAGTCTTTTTAATATTTTACATTTGGTAAGATAAGATATGCAATTTGTCTAATTCCTTTGCCAATGCATGCACAATATGAAATAGAACACGAATGATATTAATAAGAAAAGAAAAAAATAGAACACGAGTGATTTATATGAAGGGTTTTCCAATTTTCCAATACCATCCACCATTGGAAATCTATCAAATTTGGGGTATTTAAGGCTCTCTTCCAACAAATTAAATGGTGAGCTTCCATTCTGTGCAACATGACATCCCTTCAAATTCTCATTTTCTCAAATAACAGTTTGAAAATCTTTGGACATATTTCATCTAAATGCAAATCACTTTAGTGGCCCCATTCCATCAATATTTATGAGAGGGTGTATTTTTGAGTCTAACAATTTGAGTGTTAATAAATTGCAAGGAAATTTGTCTATACGTGTGTTCATATAAGATATGTGATTTGTCTATCCAATTTGCGAGTGCTAGGTCTCTCTTCCAACAAATTAAATGGTGAGCTTCCATTCATCATCTGCAACTTGATATAATAACTTTTTTACAAACTTGATCGGAATTTGGCCATTTTTGTTTGAACTAGTCTTTTTAATATTTTACATTTGGTAAGATAAGATATGCAATTTGTCTAATTCCTTTGCCAATGCATGCACAATATGAAATAGAACACGAATGATATTAATAATAAAAGAAAAAAATAGAAAACACTTTTTTTCGAATCGTATGACTTAGCTAATTTGTGTCAAAAGAACTGAGTGCTTTACATCTCTATCTTTAAAGCGATTGAAATGAAGGGTTCTTCAATTTTTAGGTCCAATACCATCCACCATTGGGAATCTATCAAATTTGCAGTG
This sequence comes from Salvia miltiorrhiza, assembly GCF_028751815.1. Taxonomy (NCBI): domain Eukaryota; kingdom Viridiplantae; phylum Streptophyta; class Magnoliopsida; order Lamiales; family Lamiaceae; genus Salvia; species Salvia miltiorrhiza. Next base: position 76,724,951 of record NC_080387.1, read on the forward strand.
GCTAGACCTCTCTTCCAACAAATTAAATGGTGAGCTTCCATTCATCATCTGCAACTTGATATAATAACTTTTTTACAAACTTAATCGGAATTTGGCCATTTTTGTTTGAACTAGTCTTTTTAATATTTTACATTTGGTAAGATAAGATATGCAATTTGTCTAATTCCTTTGCCAATGCAGGCACAATATGAAATAGAACACGAATGATATTAATAATAAAAGAAAAAAATAGAAAACACTTTTTTTTCGAATCGTACGACTTAGCTAATTTGTGTCAAAAGAACTGAGTGCTTTACATCTCTATCTTTAAAGCGATTGAAATGAAGGGTTCTTCAATTTTTAGGTCCAATACCATCCACCATTGGGAATCTATCAAATTTGCAAGCGCTATATCTCTCTTCCAACAAACTAAATGGTGAGCTTCCATTCATCATCTGATATAATAAGTTTTTTACAAACTTGATTGGATCTTTGGCCATTTTTGTTTGAACTAGTCTTTTTAATATTTTACATTTGGTAAGATAAGATATGCAATTTGTCTAATTCCTTTGCCAATGCATGCACAATATGAAATAGAACACGAATGATATTAATAAGAAAAGAAAAAAATAGAACACGAGTGATTTATATGAAGGGTTTTCCAATTTTCCAATACCATCCACCATTGGAAATCTATCAAATTTGGGGTATTTAAGGCTCTCTTCCAACAAATTAAATGGTGAGCTTCCATTCTGTGCAACATGACATCCCTTCAAATTCTCATTTTCTCAAATAACAGTTTGAAAATCTTTGGACATATTTCATCTAAATGCAAATCACTTTAGTGGCCCCATTCCATCAATATTTATGAGAGGGTGTATTTTTGAGTCTAACAATTTGAGTGTTAATAAATTGCAAGGAAATTTGTCTATACGTGTGTTCATATAAGATATGTGATTTGTCTATCCAATTTGCGAGTGCTAGGTCTCTCTTCCAACAAATTAAATGGTGAGCTTCCATTCATCATCTGCAACTTGATATAATAACTTTTTTACAAACTTGATCGGAATTTGGCCATTTTTGTTTGAACTAGTCTTTTTAATATTTTACATTTGGTAAGATAAGATATGCAATTTGTCTAATTCCTTTGCCAATGCATGCACAATATGAAATAGAACACGAATGATATTAATAATAAAAGAAAAAAATAGAAAACACTTTTTTTTCGAATCGTATGACTTAGCTAATTTGTGTCAAAAGAACTGAGTGCTTTACATCTCTATCTTTAAAGCGATTGAAATGAAGGGTTCTTCAATTTTTAGGTCCAATACCATCCACCATTGGGAATCTATCAAATTTGCAGTGGCTAGACCTCTCTTCCAACAAATTAAATGGTGAGCTTCCATTCATCATCTGCAACTTGATATAATAACTTTTTTACAAACTTAATCGGAATTTGGCCATTTTTGTTTGAACTAGTCTTTTTAATATTTTACATTTGGTAAGATAAGATATGCAATTTGTCTAATTCCTTTGCCAATGCAGGCACAATATGAAATAGAACACGAATGATATTAATAATAAAAGAAAAAAATAGAAAACACTTTTTTTTCGAATCGTACGACTTAGCTAATTTGTGTCAAAAGAACTGAGTGCTTTACATCTCTATCTTTAAAGCGATTGAAATGAAGGGTTCTTCAATTTTTAGGTCCAATACCATCCACCATTGGGAATCTATCAAATTTGCAAGCGCTATATCTCTCTTCCAACAAACTAAATGGTGAGCTTCCATTCATCATCTGATATAATAAGTTTTTTACAAACTTGATTGGATCTTTGGCCATTTTTGTTTGAACTAGTCTTTTTAATATTTTACATTTGGTAAGATAAGATATGCAATTTGTCTAATTCCTTTGCCAATGCATGCACAATATGAAATAGAACACGAATGATATTAATAAGAAAAGAAAAAAAATAGAACACGAGTGATTTATATGAAGGGTTTTCCAATTTTCCAATACCATCCACCATTGGAAATCTATCAAATTTGGGGTATTTAAGGCTCTCTTCCAACAAATTAAATGGTGAGCTTCCATTCTGTGCAACATGACATCCCTTCAAATTCTCATTTTCTCAAATAACAGTTTGAAAATCTTTGGACATATTTCATCTAAATGCAAATCACTTTAGTGGCCCCATTCCATCAATATTTATGAGAGGGTGTATTTTTGAGTCTAACAATTTGAGTGTTAATAAATTGCAAGGAAATTTGTCTATACGTGTGTTCATATAAGATATGTGATTTGTCTATCCAATTTGCGAGTGCTAGGTCTCTCTTCCAACAAATTAAATGGTGAGCTTCCATTCATCATCTGCAACTTGATATAATAACTTTTTTACAAACTTGATCGGAATTTGGCCATTTTTGTTTGAACTAGTCTTTTTAATATTTTACATTTGGTAAGATAAGATATGCAATTTGTCTAATTCCTTTGCCAATGCATGCACAATATGAAATAGAACACGAATGATATTAATAATAAAAGAAAAAAATAGAAAACACTTTTTTTTCGAATCGTATGACTTAGCTAATTTGTGTCAAAAGAACTGAGTGCTTTACATCTCTATCTTTAAAGCGATTGAAATGAAGGGTTCTTCAATTTTTAGGTCCAATACCATCCACCATTGGGAATCTATCAAATTTGCAGTGGCTAGACCTCTCTTCCAACAAATTAAATGGTGAGCTTCCATTCATCATCTGCAACTTGATATAATAACTTTTTTACAAACTTAATCGGAATTTGGCCATTTTTGTTTGAACTAGTCTTTTTAATATTTTACATTTGGTAAGATAAGATATGCAATTTGTCTAATTCCTTTGCCAATGCAGGCACAATATGAAATAGAACACGAATGATATTAATAATAAAAGAAAAAAATAGAAAACACTTTTTTTTCGAATCGTACGACTTAGCTAATTTGTGTCAAAAGAACTGAGTGCTTTACATCTCTATCTTTAAAGCGATTGAAATGAAGGGTTCTTCAATTTTTAGGTCCAATACCATCCACCATTGGGAATCTATCAAATCTGCAGTATCTAGACCTCTCTCCCAACAAATTAAATGGTGAGCTTCCATTCTCCATGTGCAACATGACATCCCTTCAAATTTTTATTTTCTCAAATAACAGTTTGGAAATCTTTGGACATATTTCATCTAAATGCAAATCAATTTAGTGGCCCCATTCCATCAAATATTTATGAGAGGGTGTATTTTTTAGTCTAACAATTTGAGTGTTAATAAATTGCAAGGAAATTTGCCTATACGATTTGTCTAATTCCTTTGTCACTCCATGTGCATTATGAAATAGAAAAGGATGACTTATTTAATTTTGAATCTTTGATTTCTCAACTTGCTAGGTTGTTCTCATTTAATTAGCTCGGGCTTAATTAACTAAATACTTTAACAATAGTTGGATTTGTTGTTTCCAACCATATTGTAACTCTATTAATTTTAAGGATCAATGTTAACAAATGCTATATTAAATTAAGATGCCATTGAATATATGACACATGCATGGGTGATATAAGAATAGAAGAGCTAATTTAATTTCTATCAAAATACTTCACGTGCATAAAATGTATTTCTTCATTGCCATGTTTCTTTATGTATCCAGATTGTCTCTAAAGCAATATATATCTACGTTGACTTCTCAAACTTCCAGGTCCAATACCATCCACCATTGGGAATCTATCTAATTTGGGGTCTTTATTCCTCTCTTCCAACAAATTAAATGGTGAGCTTCCATTCTCTATCTGCAACTTGACATCCCTTGGGGTTCTTCTACTCTCAAATAACAGTTTGGAAGGGACAGTTCCACAATGCTTTCGAAACTTGAGCAAATCGTTGTCCATATTTCATCTAAATGCAAATAACTTTAGTGGCCCCATTCCATCAATATTTATCAATGGGTGTAGTCTTCAGTCCATCAATTTGAGTGGTAATAAATTGAAAGGAAGATTACCTAAATCCTTAATCAATTGCAAAAGTCTGAAGGGTCTCGACGTTGGAAATAATAGTATACAAGATGAATTTCCGTTTTGGATGGAAGGTCTTCCTAAGCTTCGAGTACTCATATTGAAGTCCAACAAGTTTGATGGTAACATGTCGCTGGCTTCACGAAGCAACCTTCCATTTCCTAAGTTGCAAGTTTTAGATATATCTGACAATGAATTTGTGGGGTCTCTCCCTCAAACATATTTCAAGAACTTTAGAGGAATGATGGATGTGAAGGAAAATAAGACAGATCTAATTGCAAGTAGTGATGATGATGATCAGACCTTTCAAGATTTCCTGGAGATGACAGTCACCTTGAAAGGTTTGGATCAGTTATTGAAGAGACTGTTGAAAACCTTTACAACCATTGACTTATCCTCCAACAATTTCTCTGGTAGTATTCCACATTCCATAGGTAATATGAATTCTTTGAGATACTTGAATTTGTCGCACAATAATCTCATGGGACACATACCTGCATCTCTTGGAAATATAAGTGTACTTGAATCATTGGACTTGTCATCGAACAAATTGGATGGAGGAATTCCAAGTGAACTGACAAGCTTGACATTTCTTGCCAAATTAAACCTTTCAATGAATGATCTCGTGGGGCAAATACCACAATCTACCCAGTTTTCCACATTTGAGAATGATTCATACGTGGGAAACTTGGGATTGTGTGGATTTCCGTTGACGAGAAAATGCAACGAGGAGACTGGGCAGCGGATGCAGCCAGAAGAAGAAGAAGATGATGAGTATGGATTTATAGATGGATTTGGATGGAGAAGTGTGGTGATGGGATATGGAAGTGGATTCATAGTTGGAATTGGAATTGGTTACATTATCATTAGAAAAGCAAGGCCAAGATGGTTAGTGGAATTCTTTTTTGGTGTTGGATATAATAAGAAGAAGAAGAAGAGACGCAACACATCAACACCAACAAAGAGGAGAAGTTGATACAACATGAAAATTTTAAAAGCTTGTTCGAGTTATTTTGATCTTTGTATCACACTTTTTCTTGAGTTTGTTGTAAGTGCTTGTGCTTCAATTGTTTCTCTCTTTCTTTTTTTTCTTTTTGTATTTATTATTAAATTTGAAGTGGATTAATATATATAATAATATCCTAAATTGTAACACTTTTTTCAAGTTGATGGTAAAAATTATATATTGACTTTGACTAATTACTCTAATCCAAACCACAAGAAACAATGTAAATATATCTTCAAATAATTTTTTCGGTACGTGAATAGTCAGTAAGATCATTGCAAATGGAGTAGGTTGATGTGGAACTATAACAGTAGAATTTTTTTTTTTTAGATGCAAGTAGAATTTTTTTTTTAATACTAGTTAAATTTGAAACGGTTTTTATCCATGAAAAATCAAAATTTTGAAATATAATATAGAATTGTCAAAAATGTTAATCGAGCTAGGTTGGGCCATAGAGCTTCAGGCCCAAAAAGTTTTCAAGCGAAAATTCATGTTTTGATTACTGGGCCGAGCTTGGTTGGTGGGTTTACTTTTCATTTTTATATGTCCACGATCGTGTTGTTTTTTCATTTTTTCATGGACATAAAATTTTATACTTTTATCCCATCCACACATAATAATTACAACAAATTCATCTTACACACTATTTATTACTCCCTATGTCTCCTAAAGCTTGAGCATTTTCTTTTCGACACAGGTTTTAAGGAGTTAGTATTTTATATGTTAAGTATAGTAGATGAAAAGGTGAACATGTGAATAATAACAAAAACTTTTTATAAGGAAAGTGGTCATGTTTCGTGTTACAACCCGAAAAAAAATATTGCTCAAATTTTGCAGGACGGAATGAGTAATTAACTAACAATTCAATTTTGATGGGATCTTTCTCTACTTTATACACATATTTCATAATTTTCTCTAAACCCATGTTCTTCCATCTACACCATACTTATGGTGAACGGATGAAGTAATATTAAAAAAATATATATACACATATTTTTCATGTCAAATTCATGAAGATCTTACTCAAGAAGATGTTACTCAACTTTTACGTGTTGAAAATTTTGTTCATTAATAAATTTGCCTAGTTTTTTTTTGTAAATATGAGCATTAATTGGTCAAAACCAGTAATTAAGCAAACCGCCGTCTCAGTTCGACTCTTCCATTGGAGGTACTTCCCCTTCTTCATCTAAATTAGGTCCACTTATATTCTATCATTTTCTGAAACAAATTAATTTGTTAATTTGCTGTAATTTATTAATTTAATTTGTTCTGTAAGACTTCTTCCGTAGCTTTCAAAGCGATTAGAATTGGGTAGAAATTTTCAGAAGTAAAGGCTGAATTTTTACTGAAATTGATTGGGTTGTATTATGTTGATTTCATAAAAGAGAAATACCCAAAAAGAGATTAATTAGTGATCAATTTGGGGAGTTCAAAAAGTTTTCATCTTGTCGTGTTAATAATTTCGACATTTAAACATATTTTTTGCTTTCTTCAAACTTTCTGGTCATGAAAAGAGCTTTCTTCAAACATCTTTGACTAAATAACACTATATGAGTCGTTGAAGGAACAAAATATGATTCTTATATGTGACTGAATGTTGGAGGGCTAAATTTTTTACCACATTCATAGATTTTATTGATTTATTTATTCTCATTAGATCTCAATCTTATAGACATAATATTTACTTTAACTTTAATACCTCACGGAAAATTCGATCATTTACCATGTGACACGAATGAATAACTTTGTGTAAATTCTTGTTACATGAATTTTGGTTACACTGAAATTTCATGTAAACCGTGTAAATATGTAAGAGCATATTAATACAAAATGAGTATTATTTTCATATTTTTATTTACATGAATATGGATAGAATTTTCTTTAAGGACGTGTTTGCTTTGAGGTATAAGGAAGAAATAAGAGACATTTATCATCTTAAGCTTATACCTCGTTTGCCCATTTGATGTATGAAAAATTCGGACAGGTTGTACTCCCTCCGTCTCACAAAAACATGAACAATTGGGAGTGACACGGATCTTAAGAAATGTTAGTTGAAAATTATTGTGAGTGGAAAATGAGTTCCACTTTATAAAGTGGTGTGAGAGTAATGAATTTATTAATGAAAAGTAGTGGTGGGCCATGATGGTTGTTTTATGAATTTATAAAAAGAAGGGATAAAAAGTAAGGGGGTAATGTACAAAAAAAGAAATATTTATGTTTTTGTGAGACATCCCAAAATGAAAAAATGTTCATGTTTTTGTAAGATGGAAGGAGTATAATTTTTCGGGCAACTCCTTATGCCTTGAGAAAGAGATAATTTTATACCTAAGAAAGGGTGTTATATCACCTTATAAGAAGTGGATAAATATATTATCCTTCAAATCAAATAAGATATAAAAAATGTGGTCCCCACTTTAAGTAATAAATTTATACCTCGTTATATACTTATATTACCCCTCTATTTAAAATGATAAAAAGCAAACACACCCTTAGAGTCCATTACTTTGATGGAAAATGAAACGGAAGATATATTTTCACCGTATACTTTGATGGAAAATGAGAAGTGGGCCAGAGTTTGAAGCGTTCTAAAAAAATAGTAATATTCTATTTATGGATACTATCCTTACCTATTATGTCATATGATGAGACTCTTTCTCCATTCATAATATAACTAATTAAAATTTGTGTCACTCCCTCTTAGAACTAGATATTTGTATCATCCTAAGAGAGAAGAAAAGAAGTTGGTAGAAATAATTTTCTCTCCAATTATTACCAAAAAGCTGAGCTCTGTGCTGTCTTAATTTCCACACGTACTTTTGCAAATAATCACACACCACTCAACATTCACACGTCTACTTTTGCATTCCACCTCGCTTTAATAAAGACCCAAACGTTGTTTTGCAATTCTCTACTCTATGCAAAGGCCCACCAAGAAAGTTGTTTTGCAATTAATAATATGATAAATTGAAAACGTGACGGGTTTGAGGTCTTCTTTGCCGTACACGTGGCGCACAATTATATGTTGGCAGTGTATTCGAGAATTTTGAAATAAAAATAAGAATAGAATTTAAAAAATGATCAAATTAAACAATAAAAATATAAATTATCCAGTAAAATCATAAATTTAAAAAACAATCACATTTACTAGTTTATTGATACAAAATTGATAGTTCAAATGGATGAATGGTACAATTGATACAAAATTGATAGTTCAAGGTTTAAAAAAATCATTTTCAATAGTTCTGGATATAATTGATAGTGCGAAAATAGTTTGAGGTTTAAAGTGATATTTACCCTTTTATTTATCTATGATAATCGTAAACAATAATTATCAACACACCTTTTGTTTATATCCACAACTTCCCCCATTGACGTTCACATTTTATTTCTTCGAGTTTATTTCTCTTCGCCGACCGTCACCAAATTTTCTTTGGATTAAAATATTGGCCAACAATCACTTTAGTTCGTGTATCGCGATGCACGAGAAGGCGTACTAATTTTCTCCAATATTTATGATTTTGGAGTTCATACTAGTTGTAACATATCATTATACCTGATTCAAATTGAGTTATCATGACTTAACACAATTTCACATGTGGTATTCCCAAAGAGATTGATTATCTGAATAATTTAGAGATATTATCGATGAGTTATAACAATCTTAGTGGACAATTTCCAAGACAAATTTTGAACATCACAAGTCTCGGTCAACTATACCTTGATGGCGCATCTTTAAATGGTATGTCTGCACTACTCTTTAAACCAAAACTTTAGTGAAAGATCGAGTTTGGTATATCGTAACTAACCATGAGAATTGGAAATAATATGTGATACACATTTAGTCTTATGCTTAAGTCAAAGTCTATTGCCCGTCATGTAAGAGATAAAATCTGTGACCTAATTGTTTTGTTGATTGATACAATTGGATGAATTATTTACATCTCAATCAGAAGAAGCTTTTAGTTTAAGAAGGGATATTCGTGCTTATAATAGAATATTGTCATTTACTTCGTTCAATGTAAAATTGGATAAAGAACGTAACTCGCATCTATAAGACGAAGAGTTTATTCTTTACAAGCACAAGGAATAGTTTATCATGATTTTCCTGAATTGATCCCACAATATACATGTATTTTCAACTATACTTTTATGACACACAAAGTGAGGTTGGGAACTGAATTAACATAAGATGCACATAGAAATTTTAGAGTTCAACCCGTATGAAAAATTCTTACAAATTAATTTATGTAAGAATTTAAAATTATGTTAATTAATTTACTGGTGTTTTTGATAAAATTATTTGAATTTGAATAAATTTCCTCGTTATTATTATTATTATTATTATTATTATTATTCAAAATGACTCGAATTCAAATTGCAACAATTGCTCTATTTTCAGGGGGCAATTGCGTAGAGCTTGGTTTTAGATTGCGAAGTGTGAATTACCCTTTATTATATCTTATTCAAAGATCACAAAAAGGGAGATTTAAAGTCTCCCAAATCTATTATAAAAATAGAGAATATCTTCTACTTTTGCATGTTATTCTACCACTTCAAATAAACAAACAGGTTTTGTTGTTTATTCAACTGACGTAGCCCTCTGATCACGGCCAAAACTTATAATGCTATTTTAATATGAATTTTATTAGGGTCATTTTTTAAGATTTGAGCTAGTTAGAGTCTTAGTTGCTTTTGCCTCCAAAAATCACTCTTTATAGTTCCACAATTATTTTCTTCGTCTTTTCCCCATTCACAATTATTTTCTCCGTCTTCGTCTTTCCAATGGGAAAATATTATTTTAGCTTTGAATAAAAGGAAACTCTGCATTTCCTACTTTCATCATTAATCCTTCCCATTTGCCCATCATATCCACACACACACTATATATACATGTATATGGATTTCATAGTTCAATATTCTAAAAAATTACTACTGTCAAAATCAAGCCAAAAAATGCAAAAATCTCCCCATTTTCTCATCCTTGCGCTACTCTTACCAATCCATTATTTGATGGATTATAACTCAGCCAAAAACGATATCAACACCGATCGTTCTTCACTTCTCGCCTTAAAATCCCAAATCACATTAGATCCTCAAAATATATTGACCCAAAATTGGAGCACTAAAGCCAGTGTTTGTAGTTGGATAGGAGTTACTTGTGATTCACGTTACAATAGGGTGACTCAGTTGAATATATCGTACATGGGTCTTGTCGGAACCCTCCCACGAGAAATCGGGAATCTTTCTTTCCTTGTCTCTTTAGACGCGAACGAGAACTACTTTCATGGCTCCATTCCCCCATCTATCTTCAACATGTCATTTCTAGAAGTTTTGGAACTAAAGTATAATAGTTTGTCTAGTAGTTTACCTCTTGATATGTGCACACACAATCTGCATAGACTCAAGAGGCTTCGTATATCTTACAACGTGTTGTATGGGGAAATACCATCGAGTTTGGGGCATTGTTCACAGCTTGAGTATCTTTCTTTGTACAATAACAATTTCACTGGATTTGTGCCGACAGAAATTGGGAACTTGACCAAGCTTCAAGAGTTGTACCTTGGTGAAAATAAGTTGACTGGTAAGTTGATTCCTATATTTATGAGGTCAAATCATGCATTTAATCCCATATTATTTAATTCTTTAATTTATGTGCTTTGCGTTTGAGGGTCAAATTTGAAATTTATCTCGGGCTAATTGTATGTATAAACTTAATTTGGACCACTAATCATTATACAATAATGCATACAACTGTAAGGATGTGATTTGTTGATAAAGGTTTTATTTTCTTTGAGTTATAACTCACACACATCCTTACTCATGCATATGGATGACTCGAACCTCCAACCTACATCATTTTATGTTATGCATAATTTCTCCTTTTTAATTTTAGGTCCAATACCATATACTATTGAAAACTTCTCAAATTTGGAAGGATTATATCTTAGTTCAAACAAATTTAGTGGCCTTACATCATCCTCTTCTTTAAGTGGAGTCTTGAAGTTGGTTATTTTATGTTCTTCATAATTTTTCCTCTTTTCAGGTCCAATACCATCTACTATTGGAAACCTCTCTAATTTGCAAGACTTACATCTTAGTTCAAACAAATTTAGTGGTGAGCTTACATCCTTCATCAGCAACTTGACATTCCTTGAAATACTTATTCTCTCTAATACGTACAGTTTGGAAGGATCAGTTGCACAAGGTTTTCGAAACTTCAGAAAATCTTTGATGATCTTTCGTTTAAACACAAACAGTTTAGTGGTAATAAATTGCAAGAAGTGGGACACCCTAAAATAGAAATAGAGTCATTTGAAGCGGGACGGAGAGAGTACTATTTATTTTTCTCGTTTTGGGGTTTGAGAATCAACGGATTTTGATGTCAAATCTAATATAGCCATTATAGGTTCAACAAGTTTTGAAAGATCACGTTAAGTACTCAAAATATCACAAGAGATACATATATTCACTTAATTTCATATAGTTGGACAACGCTAATTTACATTTCATAATTGATCGTATGAATATTTTTATTTTCATTATTTGAGTTTTTTCAGTCCCACCCTTGTAATGGGGATATTAGCTCACATAATAGTATTTATCAAGGTCTTGAGATATCCTAAAATTTTACTTATATTCTTTTTCTTTTCGTATATCTATGTATGGATATACTTTATACTAAAATTTTACTAAAATTTTGGTATACCACTAATATACTTTATAATCAAACATAATTTTTTAACTTGACATTATTTCACAGGTGATATTCCGAAAGAGATTGGTTATCTTAATTATTTAGAGGTATTGAGCATGAGCGACAACAATCTCAGTGGACGATTACCAAGACAACTTTGGAATGTCACGACTCTTCGTGAATTATACATTGCCAACATCTCTTTAAGTGGTACGTTGTTACTTTTTTGCTAAATTTTTTTATTGAGATATTTGGTCTGAGGCATTAACCACCTTTATTGTTATGTCTAATAAGCCAATTGTTAATCATATTTATCGTCACTTTTCTGTCCTATTTTCTGTTCTTCATTGTATATTACTGCTTTGACTTGGTTTACAATTTACAGTTTAACATTAATATGATTGTCAGTGAACAAAGGATTAACCTTAGCAATAAATTAACCGTATGCTTTGATTAAATAAATGACTTTTTAATTTGATTTTAACAACTTATAACCAATTCGTAAATATCAGAGAGACCACTTAACTTAATTAATACTATTGCTCATGATTACTTTAGTAGACTCTAAACCGAATTGTTTACAACTTAGCCCATATCACAAGATATATTGCTCATGCATTACTGTTGGTGGGCTCAATTTCACAGGTGGACTTTATTATTATTATTATTATTATTATTATTATTATTATTATTATCTCTCTCTGTCTCTATTATTGACTCAATTTGCATCGATCTAAATGGAATTGTTTACAATTTATCCCATATGATATATTCACTTTCATATAATTAGGAAAAACACTTCACTAACTATTTTTCTAATACTTATGATTTAATTTGCAGTTCATACTATTTGTAACATATTATTACACCCGATTCAAATAGAGTTATCATGATTTGACACAATTTCACAGGTGGTATTCCGAAAGAGATTGTTTATCTTAATAATTTAGAGACTTTAGACATGAGTGGCAACAATCTTAGTGGACCATTTCCAAGACAAATCTTGAACATCACAAGTCTCCGTCAACTAGACCTCAGCTACGCCTCTTTAAATGGTATGTCTGCACTACTCTTTAAGCCAAAACTTTAGTGAAAGAGTTTGGTATATCGTAACTAACCATGAGAATTGGAAAAAATACGTGATACACATTTAGTTTTATGCGATGAATATTATATTTCCCTCTCAATCGATTTTTGAAAATTATTGCATCCAAGAAAAATAATTGAAAGCAATTTTCCATATAGAAGATGCCATTAATTTTTTTATAGTTAAGAAATTTAATTATTCATTTGTCATTCCATGAGCCTAAGAGATCCGATTACTTATTGCAAGATATAGCACCGGAAATCGAACATATATACCAGCTTCAAAAGAGGTTCAAGGGTTTTAATTATGTGTAAATATTTCTTTTTACCCACACATAATTCAAATGTCAACAAGTGTGGGTAAAGCTTTGTAAAGAAAGAGTTTTACCCACACATGCATATATGTGTAGGTAAAACACTAAACATTACCTACACATACATGTCACTAAATGTATATTTTATGTGTGGTTAAAAATATTTCTGGTATAATGTAATGATTACATGGAAATGACGTGGATTATGACGTGTATATATACGTGGCTATTTATATGTGTGGGTAAATATTATAATTTATGTGTAGGTAAATTTTTTTTAAAAATAATTATTTTAATTTGCTACATAATATTAGTATTATAATATATTTTATATTAGTCAAATATAATATGATCTTATTAAAAAGTCCTAAATTAAGTGTAGTACAACACATTAAAAAACAGCAACATTATAAAAATTTTATTTCATAAATAATATTAAATAATATTAAAGTACACAATATTTATATGACAACTACACAAAACTTTACATGTCAAAATAACTATACTTGACTCGGTTTACATCGATCTAATTAAATGGAATTGTTTACAAATTAGCCCATATGAAAATATATATTCACTTTCATATAATTAGAAAAAGCACGCCACTAACTAATTTAGATTGGTTAGATTAACTATATATGACTGTGCATTGAATAAGTTAGATATAAATTTTTGTACATTAATCTTTTAGCAATAAACCGTATGCTTTGATAAAAAAAATGACTTTTTAATTTTATTTTAACAACTGAAAATCAATTTGTAAATATCAGAGGCCCCACTTAATTGAACCATTGCCAAGACTAAATTGAACCGAGTCAAAATTATTTGGATTGAACAATTACCATTTAATATTCACCTAATAATGTATTCAAATTGACAAAAACGAACCATTAAATATAGTGTTCTAATTATACTTATTATTTTTGTGGTCGTGTTATAATAATCAAATCAATTCTTTTACGACTTGGCAATCAAAAAGATTGATTATGTATATCTTGGGAATAAGATCTTTAGCTTATTTTGTTTTCTTAGCTTGCTGGCTTCTTCTCATATAACTAATTTATGCTTAGTTAGATAAATACTCTAACAACAGTTGGATTTTCTGTTTCCAGCCATATTGGATCTTCTATTTTTTTTCAATGTTAACAGATGATTTGTTAAATTATGATGTCATCAAGTATACTTGGTGTGCATGTATTCGTGATACAGGGAAATATAAGATTTGTAACAAAATATCTTGTGTGCATTGCTAATTGATTTGTACTTTAGAGGCATTTAGCAAATAATAAAGTTTCAGCGTATGTTTTCAAGTACAAAACAAAATGTCTCTTACTATGCTCCATCTTTAAAGCGATTGAAATGAAGGGTTATCCAATTTTCAGGTCCAATACCATCCACCATTAGGAATCTATCGAATTTGTGGTGGCTAGACCTCTCTTCCAACAAATTAAATGGTGAGCTTCCATTCTCCATGTGCAACATGACATCCCTTCAAATTCTTATTTTCTCAAATAACAGTTTGGAAATCTTTGGACATATTTCATCTAAATGCAAATCACTTTAGTGGCCCCATTCCATCAATATTTATGAGAGGGTGTATTTTTGAGTCTAACAATTTGAGTGTTAATAAATTGCAAGGAAATTTGTCTATACGTGTGTTCATATAAGATATATAAGATATGCAATTTGTCTAATTCCTTTCTCACTCCATGTGCAATTGAAATAGATTTATATATAAAAAAAGTTGCAATATATTTTCTCGATAAAAGAAAAAGGAAAACATACTCTAATATTTTGAAAAATAATTGGAGCAGTGTAATCTCTTTTTCACATGGATAATAGAGTGACTTATTTAGAACTCTAGCTGGGGTATGACTTGTGGGACTCGAAGGCAGCATCCCACTAGAAATTGGAAATCTGTCTTCACTTGTTTATCTTGATATGAATGGAAACTCTTTTCATGGTACTATTTCCTCTATCTATTTTTTAATTTGTTGTTAATAGAATATATTTATTTATATGGTAATCCTATCAGCTTGTGTGATATCCGGACTTTTCTATAAGAAATATAGAAGATCTTTACTTAGTTTATTATTGATACACGTCCATTTTTAATAAATTATATTATTCCAAAGAAATTTTACATCTTTGACGTTCATGATTTATTTTTTTAGAAATTAGTTGATAATGTCATTCAATTTCATGCTTTCACTACCTTGTTATGCCATTTTTTTTAAATTATGCTTTATTGACTTGATTGGAATAATAATTTAGTTTTTGAAATAATTCAAAAATATGGAAAATAATTTTGGGTTGTCTAAATTTTTTATAAAAACTATTTTTGATTGAATGATATTTTTATCTAAGAATCAATAGAATACATGTTTTTATTAAAGAAGACCATTTCATAAAAAACTTAAGAAAGTGGGCATTTTTATCTATTAACACTTACTTTTATCCATCTAAACTAATCCTCAAAAATAAGTTTTTATAATATTTTTGATGAATTAATAGTTATTTGAGTAGAAGTCAAAATTTGTGGCTCAATGATTTGACTTCCACGCGGCATTGTCACATAAGTCAAATAATGACTTGCAAATTGAGTTGTCTTGTAAATTAATACTTTATCCGTTCTATAAAAGTGTCCATCATTTTTTGTAGCACGAGTTTTAATAAAATATTAAATAAGTGTATTGAGAGTTGAAAAAGTGATTGACTTTATTAAAAAATAAAAGTAAGAAATAAAAAATTAGTGGTGTAGTAGTGTCCAAAAATGACAATGCACACTCTTATGGGCCGGAGTAAGTAGTCTCCAAAAATTCTAGGCTCACAAGAACAGTTTTAGATTTGAATATATAGGGCATTTGTAGGCTTCTAGCCTCCAAAATTCTAGGCATATTTTAAATCAACTATTACTCTCTTTTTCATTAAAAAAAAGATTAATAACGATTTTTCATTTTCCCAATAGTGATTCAAATCCCTAATCTATTAATTGGAAGTGGAGAACTTTACCAATTGAGTCACGCTTCGTTATGAAATTAACTATATACTTATAACTTTGCATGACTATATATGACTTTGAATTGATTAGATATAAATTCTTGCACATTAATCTTTTTGCAATAAACCGTATGCTTTGATTTTTAAAAAAATGATATTTTAATTTTATTTTAACAACTTAATACCAATTTGTAAATATCAGAGGGCCCACAAAACTTAATTGATATTACTCATGATTACTTTGGTAGACTCTAAACCGAATTATTGACCACTACTTAGCCCATATCACAAGATATATTGCTCATGATTACTACGGTAGGCTCTTATTGTTATTATTATTATTATTATTATTATTATTAGGCTCTTATTGTTATTATTATTATTATTATTATTATTATTATTATTATTATTATTATTATTATTTCTCTCTCTCTCTTTCTATAATTGACTCGGTTTACATCGATCTAATTAAATGGAATTGTTTACAAATTAGCCCATATGACAATATATATTCACTTTCATATAATTAGAAAAAGCACACCACTAACTAATTTTCTAATAGTAATTATGATTTTAGATTGGTTAGATTAACTATATATGACTTTGCATTGAATAGGTTAGATATAAATTCTTGTACATTAATCTTTTAGCAATAAACCGTATGCTTTGATAAAAAAAATGACCTTTTAATTTTATTTTAACAATTGAAAACCAATTTGTAAATATCAGAGGCCCCACTTAATTGAACCATTGCCAAAACTAAATTCAACCGAGTCAAATTATTTGGATTGAACAATTACCATTTAATATTCACCTAATAATGTATTCAAATTGACAAAAACGAACCATTAAATATAGTGTTCTAATTATACTTATTATTTTTGTGATCGTGTTATAATAATCAAATCAATTCCTTTACGACTTGGCAATCAAAGAGATTGATTATGTATATCTTGGGAATAAGAAATTCCACAATGCTATGAAAACTTTAGGCCATCTTTAGTTCAATTATAAATCAGTTTAGTGGTAAAAAATGAGATATATGGAACATTACATAAATTATCTGTCGTCCATTTCCTAATTTGTTGGTTTTAGATACATTTGTTGAAAATATATATCAAATTATCTGCCAAAGTAAATGGTGAGCTTCCACTCCATTTACAACTTGACATCCCTTGACTTGTCAGAAACGCTTGCAAAATTTGATCAGATCTTTAACTTATTTTCTTTTCTTCTCATATAACTAATTTATGCTTAGTTAGATAAATACTCTAACAACAGTTGGATTTTCTGTTTCCAGCCATATTGGATCTTCTATTTTCTCAGTGTTAACAGATGAATTGTTAAATTATGATGTCATCAAGTATACTTGGTAAGCATGTCTTCGTGATACAGGGAAATATAAGATTTGTAACAAAACATCTTGTGTGCATTGCTAATTGATTTATACTTTAGAGGCATTTAGCAAATAATAAAGTTTCAGCGTATGTTTTCAAGTACAAAACAAAATGTCTCTTACTATGCTCCATCTTTAAAGCGATTGAAATGAAGGGTTCTTCAATTTTTAGGTCCAATACCATCCACCATTGGGAATCTATCCAATTTGCGGTTGCTACAACTCTTTTCCAACAAATTAAATGGTGAGCTTCCATTCTCCATGTGCAACATGACATCCCTTCAAATTCTTATTTTCTCAAATAACAGTTTGGAAATCTTTGGACATATTTCATCTAAATGCAAATCACTTTAGTGGCCCCATTCCATCAATATTTATGAGAGGGTGTATTTTTGAGTCTAACAATTTGAGTGCTAATAAATTGCAAGAAAATTTGTCTATACGTGTGTTCATATAAGATATGCGATTTGTCTAATTCCTTTGTCACTCCATGTGCAATATGAAATAGATTTATATATATAAAAAAAAGTTGATAGAATATATTTATTTATATGGTAATCCTATCAGCTTGTGTGATATCCCGACTTTTTTTATAAGAAATATAGAAGATCTTTACTTAGTTTATTAATGATACACGTCCATTTTTAATAATATTATATTATTCAAAGAAATTTTTCAACTTTGACGTTCATGATTTTTTTTTTAGAAATTAGTTGAGAATGTCATTCAATTTCATGCTTTCACTACCTTGTTATGCCATTTTTTTTAATTATGCTTTATTGACTTGATTGGAATAATAATTTAGTTTTTGAAATAATTCAAAAATATGGAAAAGAATTTTGGTATGTCTAAATTTTTTATAAAAACTAAATTTGATTGAATGATATTTTTATCTAAGAATCAATAGAATACATGTTTTTATTAAAGAAGACCCTTTCATAAAAAACTTAAGAAAGTGGGCATTTTTATCTATTAACACTTACTTTTATCCATCTAAACTAATGTAGTAGCCCGCTCTTTTAATTATGATTAAAACTAGTAAATGAAATTTTTATAAATGAATCCAGTTTATGGTCCTGATTTTTTTTTTTTTTATCAGAAACGGAGTTATTATTTTAGCTTTATACTTTTATAACGTATGAGAAAAACGCGACGAGCATTATTGAGCCATTCAATAATTATTATTTCCAAGTTATAACTGACTTAGCAAAGTCATGTTATTTATTAATCGAAAAACAGAAGCAGTTATATTTTATTAGTGCTACTAGAAGTCGAGGAATTATTCCGACTGCAACACAGATTAAATCTACGGATTTAATTTAAGTTATATTACAGTTTATCAAGTTAGCAGGTAAGGAAAAAGATATCAAGCAGATACAAAAATGCGATGATTTAAAATCGAAGCCAGTATTTATTTACAGTTCACAGATTACAGTCTAGTTCCCAGCTTGGGGAAAATCGTCTAGTATACCACAAAGATTGTGGACTCTACGTGGCCACTTAATCCCACTCACTAAAGTATTGACATAAAATCAAAATAAAATATGCATAGTTTTACAAAATCAGCTCCTTTTCTTTAACTTTGCTAAAGTCATGTTTTCCACCATCTTTTTCTCCCCACCAACTCCACAACCACCAACTCCCCCACCATACTAGTGCAGCAACAACTCTTCCTTATCTTAGTCTCAACTTCAGCCAAGCAACGCAAGACTCACTATCACTTTTCACCAAGAATCTCCCAAAGAGCAGGGGAGCCTCCATTTCAACCTGCCAATGTTTTCAAGTTTCAATTCATTCAATGCACTACAACCAAAAAGTGAGAGAAATCACTCATTCACTCTCTGCCAGAAACATTAAGGTAAAAAAATTAGTATTGATTCATCATCTCCTTCCAATTACAACTTACAGTTATTGAAAGAAACAAGTTTGATCTTTCAGTTCAGTCATTCCAGTTCTTTTAACTCAACATCACAGCAGCCAACCAAGCCCAAAACATTAGCAAGGTAATTCACAATCTCAAATATCCTTTCCAGTAAACATTCATATTAAAGCATGGGCATGATCAGTTCAATCATAGAAGACCTTATAGCATCTTGAACTTACTAAGCAACCAACTACGCTTTCATGAACAAGTAGCAGTTCGTATGTAGTTTTAAACGAGCATAATTTGAGTTTATGCAAAGCAAAGAAAAGATTATACTTTATCGTTCCTAATTCGCGTTAAGAATCGATAAAAGAGAATGGTTTGACTTAGCTTTTAAGGGGGGGGAGGCTGACTGTATCGACCTGTACCGAGCCCGAACAGCGGCTGCCCGGCAGCGTCGACCTCTTCCTTTCTGGAATTAGGACAGCATCAATGACATTGATGGAGCCGTGTCGGCAACCGAAGCCGATCAGAGACGATGGCGGCTGAACAACTGAGGAAGATAAAGCTGACCACCGGACGAGCAACAGCAGTCGGCGGCGATGGCTCCAGACGGCGGCGAATCCCGTCGGTTCACAGAACAGTGGCAGACGAAGCTCAGCGGCGCAACGATTCCGCCTGAATCAACAGAGAGCTAGAGCTCTTCTGACTTGAGCAGAGAAGAGAGGTGAACCTGTTGAGAAATGAGAAGAGACGAAATCACGACCGTCCGTCTCATCGGGCCTTCAACGGCGGCGGTGACTGCGGTCTGTGATTAAAGGGAAAACTAGGGCTTAGATCAAAGAATTGAGGAATTGAATTAAGAAGAAGTGGATGAGAGAAGGAGCTACCAGGGATTTACGGGTCAGCCAATGACCGGAGAAGGCGGCCGGAGAAGGAGGGCCGATCGAGCGCCGATTTTGAAGAAGAAGGAAGAGAGGCTCCGGCTGCTGTTGGGTGCGGTGGAGGAAGAGTGAGAGGGAGACTTGAGGTGAGGGAATGAGAGAGGAGGCGGAGCCGCCGGCCTCCGGGGACGGCGCTGCCGTCCGGTGGCGGCGGCAGGAGGGCGCAGAGAGCGAGAGAGAGTGGGCGGATCTTTCAACTGAGAGAGAGAGAGAGTGGCAAAATGTTACGGGAGAAAGAAGATAGAAAAGGGTGGTGTTGGGCTAGGTTTCTGTTGGGCCGATTTTTAATAAGTAATGGGCCGATTTTATTAAATGCTTGGGCTTGGTTTAATTTTAAGATATGGGCTTTTCTTTTATTTATCTATTTGGGCCTCACCTTTTAATTGTTGTGGGCCAAAGACTTTTAAGTTCGGGCTTGATTTTAATTACTTGGGCTTTCACAGTTAAATTCGAATTGGGCCAGTCTTTTATTTAATTGGCCCTTCTCATTAATTCTATTGGGCTCGATTTAATTAAGGAGTTGGGCTGATGCATATTTTATGATGGGCTATTATTCTAGTCCCATTTATATTTCGTTGGGCCAGTTTAATTCATCATTTTGGCCGATTAAATTGCCTTTTTGGGCTAAGATTAATTCTTTTCAGTCCACATTAATTATTATTTGGACCCCTATTTTAATTGTTTTGGGTCGAAGACTTTTTAAGTTGGGCTTTAATTCTTTTAAAGCTTGAGCTGAAGTTACTCCTTTGAGCTAAGCCTAGCAGTATCAATTTTTGATGGAGTCCAATTATTTATCAGTGGGTGAGCCGATTCGTATTCAGTAAATGAGCCGCCCAGTTTATTTAATATTGTTTTTGGACTTCAGACTTTAAAGCAAGCCATTACTGTTTATTTCATTAAGGCCACTGGTTTATTTAATTAATTGGCTACTCTCTTTTGAGCCTATTAATTATTTGAGGTTTAGTAATTATGTTTCTATCGAAAAGCCCGATAGTTTCCACGAGCTCACATCTTGAGAAAAGCCGAGTTAGTTCTTTTATTTCGAACGAGTACAAAGGCGAGATTTATTTCACGACTAGAATATTTCGATAAGGAAGAAAGAATCACAGCTTTATTCGACCGCGTTATATGAGAATTAATTAAATCTATTAACGTGGATTAATAGTAGAATTACCGATTATCGCTCAGAAGATTAGTTCATGCATACAAGATTCATGCATAGTTACATTACGCTTTCTCATTAATTAAGAATTTTTCCTCGAGGCAATGCCTTATTTTATATTCTCGTGATTAAGGTCAAGCGCGAGAGTAAGAACTACACAAGGAGTTAGAGTACCTTAGCAAAACTTTGCTATCAGGTGGGCAATTCCTTACGCGTAAATAAAATGCTATGCAAATGTTATGCTTTAAAATGCAAATTGGATCTTCAAGTATGGTATGCTTTATTACGCTTAAATGAGTTAAGCTTTATTATGCTGCACGTTAAATGATTTACGCTATGCTGTTTATACTATTTACGCCCTATGTAATTTACGCTTGATTACACTTATTTACGCTTGAATGCTTTACGCTGATAAGTTTATGCTTATGTTTGATGCTTGCGTCTGTTGGGGGAGGCCTCCCTCAACAGTACGATGCCGTGTCCGTTGAGGAGGGCCTTCCTCACGGCGCGATGCCCGTGTCCGCTGAGAGAGGCCTCTCTCGCGGCGCGATGCCAGTATGCCAGTATGCCAGTGTTACAGCGTCTATTGGGGGAGGCCTCCCTCAATAGTACGATGCCGTGACCGCTGAGGGAGGCCCCCTCTCACGGCGCGATGCCCGTGTTCGTTGGGGAAGGCCTTCTCCACGACACGATGCGTGTTTATGATTGTTAATGATGAAGAATGCCCTTATGCTATTTATGAATTTGGAAATGTTTAATGAGCAAAGGATATGAAAGAAACTCATGCCTCTTATGCGATATTGTGAAATTGTTAATGATGTTATGTTATATGCTTGGCAACTGCCCACTAAGTACTCTTGTACTTAGCCCTTCGATGTTTATGTTTGTGCAGGTTGAGCTGTGATGGGCGATGAAGTGTTGTTGCTGAGTGGAGTTTTTGTCGAACTTAAAGTAGGCTCAGAAAGGGTACATGTCTTCATACATGTATTTCAGTTATGCATTCCGCTGTAAACACTGATTATTTCAGTTACGCCTTCCGTTGCAAACTCTGATAATATTTTAGCCAAGCCCCTAACGATGCCTTTTTCCTTTTAAGGAATATAACGCGTATACAAGTTCTTTGAGTACCCTTTTTATGCGAACTATGCCTTTTTCCTTTTTAAGGAATATTTCACGCGTATTCAAGCTCTTTGAGTATTCTTTTATGCGCCCCTTTCTAAACCCGCTTCGTAATTTCCCTTCCCCAGTCATGGTTTCCCGGCTTAATTATCCCTAATTAAGGCCGGTCGTGACAGAGTGGTATCAGAGCAGTTCGTTTGCTTTGAGCCTAAGAGTTTATTTAAGCCAAACTTAGAATGGATCACTAAAGTGTCTAGATTTCAATCGACAAAGCTCAGCACTTCATCGCATCACACTCAACGAAGCAGAATGGTAAGCTATTCCAAGTTTTGAGTTAATGTTTACAAAAAGTGAGAACTATCGTAATAACAAAGTGAGTAACTGTCAATAGCTTTGTTATGTTGTTATTGAATGAAATGATTTACGCAAGCGCGATTAAGTATGCCTATGGAATGAATCCATATGAACATAGAGCTATTAAGTTATGAGATCACCACTACTACAGAACATAGAAGCAAACATAGAAGAAATTAGATTGTATCTTTTGGTGGCTATAGTGAAGGCAGCAAGATAAGTGATGCGTATAGAATAATTTTTAAGCTCATGATTTTATAGCCGCTATAAATCTCCATGACTTATGCCTAAGTATCCAGTTTAGATGATGAGATATTATATGCTTAAGAATTGTTATGACTCATGGAAATGAGATGCTAAGGACCCTTAAAGCTTACTACACCAATGTTGTCATTGGAGTTATGACTTGTTTACAAGTTAGAATAAGTTAACCTGTAAAAGAATTCTTTAGAGGCTTGTATTAGATTATGCTAGAGTGTACTAATTGGCACATCTTTGCTACCAGAATGCCGCCTAAGAGAGGACGCCCTGCGAGAAACAATAACAATCGCAGAAACCGTAACGCTGTACCCGAAGAACCACAAGATGCTCAAGGACATAACCCATCCCCTCCGCCCCCAACTAGGAGAGTCGAAGAACTCTTTTTAAGGCAAAATCCACCTACGTTTGACGGAACGAGTGAACCGGCTGAAGCTGAGATTTGGATACGTGCAATGGAACGCATTTTCAACTTCCTACGTTGTACTGATGAGGAACGCCTATCTTGCGTCTCTTTCCAACTAACAGGATCGGCTGACTTTTGGTGGGAAGCACGTCGAAAAATTCTGACACCTGAACAATGGGCAAGTTATACTTGGGAAGATTTTAAGACAAGATTATATGATAAATATATTCCGAAAAGCTATAGGAAGAAGAAAGAAGCTGAGTTCTACGAGTTAAAGCAAGGAAACAAATTTGTGGTTGAATACGACAAGGAATTCTGCAACCTGTCTAGGTTTGCTCCGCAGACAAGAGAAGCTACGCGGGAACTTGAAGACAAGATGAAGGAAAAATACCCCGAACTGTTTTAGCAGAGATATGCAAATTTCGGGACGAAATTTTTGTTAAGAGGGGTAGTATGTAGTAGCCCGCTCTTTTAATTATGATTAAAACTAGTAAATGAAATTTTTATAAATGAATCCAGTTTATGGTCCTGATTTTTTTTTTTTTATCAGAAACGGAGTTATTATTTTAGCTTTATACTTTTATAACGTATGAGAAAAACGCGACGAGCATTATTGAGCCATTCAATAATTATTATTTCCAAGTTATAACTGACTTAGCAAAGTCATGTTATTTATTAATCGAAAAACAGAAGCAGTTATATTTTATTAGTGCTACTAGAAGTCGAGGAATTATTCCGACTGCAACACAGATTAAATCTACGGATTTAATTTAAGTTATATTACAGTTTATCAAGTTAGCAGGTAAGGAAAAAGATATCAAGCAGATACAAAAATGCGATGATTTAAAATCGAAGCCAGTATTTATTTACAGTTCACAGATTACAGTCTAGTTCCCAGCTTGGGGAAAATCGTCTAGTATACCACAAAGATTGTGGACTCTACGTGGCCACTTAATCCCACTCACTAAAGTATTGACATAAAATCAAAATAAAATATGCATAGTTTTACAAAATCAGCTCCTTTTCTTTAACTTTGCTAAAGTCATGCTTTCCACCATCTTTTTCTCCCCACCAACTCCACAACCACCAACTCCCCCACCATACTAGTGCAGCAACAACTCTTCCTTATCTTAGTCTCAACTTCAGCCAAGCAACGCAAGACTCACTATCACTTTTCACCAAGAATCTCCCAAAGAGCAGGGGAGCCTCCATTTCAACCTGCCAATGTTTTCAAGTTTCAATTCATTCAATGCACTACAACCAAAAAGTGAGAGAAATCACTCATTCACTCTCTGCCAGAAACATTAAGGTAAAAAAATTAGTATTGATTCATCATCTCCTTCCAATTACAACTTACAGTTATTGAAAGAAACAAGTTTGATCTTTCAGTTCAGTCATTCCAGTTCTTTTAACTCAACATCACAGCAGCCAACCAAGCCCAAAACATTAGCAAGGTAATTCACAATCTCAAATATCCTTTCCAGTAAACATTCATATTAAAGCATGGGCATGATCAGTTCAATCATAGAAGACCTTATAGCATCTTGAACTTACTAAGCAACCAACTACGCTTTCATGAACAAGTAGCAGTTCGTATGTAGTTTTAAACGAGCATAATTTGAGTTTATGCAAAGCAAAGAAAAGATTATACTTTATCGTTCCTAATTCGCGTTAAGAATCGATAAAAGAGAATGGTTTGACTTAGCTTTTAAGGGGGGGGAGGCTGACTGTATCGACCTGTACCGAGCCCGAACAGCGGCTGCCCGGCAGCGTCGACCTCTTCCTTTCTGGAATTAGGACAGCATCAATGACATTGATGGAGCCGTGTCGGCAACCGAAGCCGATCAGAGACGATGGCGGCTGAACAACTGAGGAAGATAAAGCTGACCACCGGACGAGCAACAGCAGTCGGCGGCGATGGCTCCAGACGGCGGCGAATCCCGTCGGTTCACAGAACAGTGGCAGACGAAGCTCAGCGGCGCAACGATTCCGCCTGAATCAACAGAGAGCTAGAGCTCTTCTGACTTGAGCAGAGAAGAGAGGTGAACCTGTTGAGAAATGAGAAGAGACGAAATCACGACCGTCCGTCTCATCGGGCCTTCAACGGCGGCGGTGACTGCGGTCTGTGATTAAAGGGAAAACTAGGGCTTAGATCAAAGAATTGAGGAATTGAATTAAGAAGAAGTGGATGAGAGAAGGAGCTACCAGGGATTTACGGGTCAGCCAATGACCGGAGAAGGCGGCCGGAGAAGGAGGGCCGATCGAGCGCCGATTTTGAAGAAGAAGGAAGAGAGGCTCCGGCTGCTGTTGGGTGCGGTGGAGGAAGAGTGAGAGGGAGACTTGAGGTGAGGGAATGAGAGAGGAGGCGGAGCCGCCGGCCTCCGGGGACGGCGCTGCCGTCCGGTGGCGGCGGCAGGAGGGCGCAGAGAGCGAGAGAGAGTGGGCGGATCTTTCAACTGAGAGAGAGAGAGAGTGGCAAAATGTTACGGGAGAAAGAAGATAGAAAAGGGTGGTGTTGGGCTAGGTTTCTGTTGGGCCGATTTTTAATAAGTAATGGGCCGATTTTATTAAATGCTTGGGCTTGGTTTAATTTTAAGATATGGGCTTTTCTTTTATTTATCTATTTGGGCCTCACCTTTTAATTGTTGTGGGCCAAAGACTTTTAAGTTCGGGCTTGATTTTAATTACTTGGGCTTTCACAGTTAAATTCGAATTGGGCCAGTCTTTTATTTAATTGGCCCTTCTCATTAATTCTATTGGGCTCGATTTAATTAAGGAGTTGGGCTGATGCATATTTTATGATGGGCTATTATTCTAGTCCCATTTATATTTCGTTGGGCCAGTTTAATTCATCATTTTGGCCGATTAAATTGCCTTTTTGGGCTAAGATTAATTCTTTTCAGTCCACATTAATTATTATTTGGACCCCTATTTTAATTGTTTTGGGTCGAAGACTTTTTAAGTTGGGCTTTAATTCTTTTAAAGCTTGAGCTGAAGTTACTCCTTTGAGCTAAGCCTAGCAGTATCAATTTTTGATGGAGTCCAATTATTTATCAGTGGGTGAGCCGATTCGTATTCAGTAAATGAGCCGCCCAGTTTATTTAATATTGTTTTTGGACTTCAGACTTTAAAGCAAGCCATTACTGTTTATTTCATTAAGGCCACTGGTTTATTTAATTAATTGGCTACTCTCTTTTGAGCCTATTAATTATTTGAGGTTTAGTAATTATGTTTCTATCGAAAAGCCCGATAGTTTCCACGAGCTCACATCTTGAGAAAAGCCGAGTTAGTTCTTTTATTTCGAACGAGTACAAAGGCGAGATTTATTTCACGACTAGAATATTTCGATAAGGAAGAAAGAATCACAGCTTTATTCGACCGCGTTATATGAGAATTAATTAAATCTATTAACGTGGATTAATAGTAGAATTACCGATTATCGCTCAGAAGATTAGTTCATGCATACAAGATTCATGCATAGTTACATTACGCTTTCTCATTAATTAAGAATTTTTCCTCGAGGCAATGCCTTATTTTATATTCTCGTGATTAAGGTCAAGCGCGAGAGTAAGAACTACACAAGGAGTTAGAGTACCTTAGCAAAACTTTGCTATCAGGTGGGCAATTCCTTACGCGTAAATAAAATGCTATGCAAATGTTATGCTTTAAAATGCAAATTGGATCTTCAAGTATGGTATGCTTTATTACGCTTAAATGAGTTAAGCTTTATTATGCTGCACGTTAAATGATTTACGCTATGCTGTTTATACTATTTACGCCCTATGTAATTTACGCTTGATTACACTTATTTACGCTTGAATGCTTTACGCTGATAAGTTTATGCTTATGTTTGATGCTTGCGTCTGTTGGGGGAGGCCTCCCTCAACAGTACGATGCCGTGTCCGTTGAGGAGGGCCTTCCTCACGGCGCGATGCCCGTGTCCGCTGAGAGAGGCCTCTCTCGCGGCGCGATGCCAGTATGCCAGTATGCCAGTGTTACAGCGTCTATTGGGGGAGGCCTCCCTCAATAGTACGATGCCGTGACCGCTGAGGGAGGCCCCCTCTCACGGCGCGATGCCCGTGTTCGTTGGGGAAGGCCTTCTCCACGACACGATGCGTGTTTATGATTGTTAATGATGAAGAATGCCCTTATGCTATTTATGAATTTGGAAATGTTTAATGAGCAAAGGATATGAAAGAAACTCATGCCTCTTATGCGATATTGTGAAATTGTTAATGATGTTATGTTATATGCTTGGCAACTGCCCACTAAGTACTCTTGTACTTAGCCCTTCGATGTTTATGTTTGTGCAGGTTGAGCTGTGATGGGCGATGAAGTGTTGTTGCTGAGTGGAGTTTTTGTCGAACTTAAAGTAGGCTCAGAAAGGGTACATGTCTTCATACATGTATTTCAGTTATGCATTCCGCTGTAAACACTGATTATTTCAGTTACGCCTTCCGTTGCAAACTCTGATAATATTTTAGCCAAGCCCCTAACGATGCCTTTTTCCTTTTAAGGAATATAACGCGTATACAAGTTCTTTGAGTACCCTTTTTATGCGAACTATGCCTTTTTCCTTTTTAAGGAATATTTCACGCGTATTCAAGCTCTTTGAGTATTCTTTTATGCGCCCCTTTCTAAACCCGCTTCGTAATTTCCCTTCCCCAGTCATGGTTTCCCGGCTTAATTATCCCTAATTAAGGCCGGTCGTGACAACTAATCCTCAAAAATAAGTTTTTATAATATTTTTGATGAATTAATAGTTATTTGAGTAGAAGTCAAAATTTGTGGCTCAATGATTTGACTTCCACGCGGCATTGTCACATAAGTCAAATAATAACTTGCAAATTGAGTTGTCTTGTAAATTAATATTTTATCCATTCCATAAAAGTGTGCATCATTTTTTGTAGCACGAGTTTTAATAAAATGTTAAATAAGTGTATTGGGAGTTGAAAAAGTGATTGACTTTATTAAAAAGTAAGAGTAAGAAATAAAAAATTAGTAGCTAGCGTCCAAAAAATGACAATGCACACTCTTATGGGCCGGAGTAAGTAGTCTCCAAAAATTCTAGGCTCACAAGAACAGTTTTAGATTTGAATATAAAGGGCATTTGTAGGTTTCTAGTCTCCAAAATTCTAGGCATATTTTAAATCAACTATTACTCTTTTTTTTATTAAAAAAAAGATTAATAACGATTTTTCATTTTCCCAATAGTGATTCAAATCCCTAATCTATTGATTGGAAGTGGAGAACTTTACCAATTGAGTCACGCTTCGTTATGAAATTAACTATATACTTATAACTTTGCATGACTATATATGACTTTGAATTGATTAGATATAAATTCTTGCACATTAATCTTTTTGCAATAAACCGTATGTTTTGATTAAAAAAAATGACATTTTAATTTTATTTTAACAATTTAATACCAATTTGTAAATTATCTGTCGTCCATTTCCTAATTTGTTGATTTAGATACATTTGTTGAAAAGATATTTCAAATTATCTGCCAAAGTAAATGGTGAGCTTCCACTCCATCTACAACTTGGCATCCCTTGCTATCAGCAACTTGGCAGAAGAGCTTGCAAAACTTGATCAGATCTTTAGCTTATTTTGTTTTCTTAGCTTGCTGGCTTCTTCTCATATAACTAATTTATGCTAATTAGTTAGATAAATACTCTAACTGCAGTTGGATTTTTTGTTTCCAGCCATATTGGATCTTCTATTTTCTCAATGTTAACAGATGATTTGTTAAATTATGATGTCATCAAGAATACTTGGTGTGCATGTCTTCGTGATACAGGGAAATATAAGATTTGTAACAAAATATCTTGTGTGCATTGCTAATTGATTTATACTTTAGAGGCATTTAGCAAATAATAAAGTTTCAGTGTATGTTTTCAAGTACAAAACACAATGTCTTTCTTACTATGCTCTATCTTTAAAGTAATTGAAATGAAGGGTTCTTCAATTTTTAGGTCCAATACCATCCACCATTGGGAATCTATCAAATCTATCATACCTAGACCTCTCTTCCAACAAATTAAATGGTGAGCTTTCATTCTTTATATGCAACTTGACATCCCTTCAAATTCTTATTTTCTCAAATAACAGTTTGGAAATCTTTAGACATATTTCATCAATAAATTGCAAGAAAATTTGCATGTACGTGTGTTCATACAAGATATGATATTTGTCTAATTCCTTTGTCACTCCATGTGCAATATGAAATAGAAAAGGATGACTTATCTAATTTTGAATCTTTGATTTCTCAACTAGGTTGTTCTCATTTAATTAACTCGTGCTTATAAATACTTTAACAATAGTTGGATTTGTTGTTTCCAACCATATTGTAACTCTATTAATTTTAAGGATCAATGTTAACAAATGCTATATTAAATTAAGATGCCATTGAATATATGAGACATGCATGGGTGATATAAGAATAGAAGAGGTAATTTAAGTTCTATCAAAATACTTCACGTGCATAAAATGTATTTCTTCATTGCCATGTTTCTTTATGTATCCAGATTGTCTCTAAAGCAATATATATCTACGTTGACTTCTCAAACTTTCAGGTCCAATACCATCCATTATTGGGAATTTACATTTAATTGTATTACAACTTTCTTCCAACAAGTTAAATGGTGAGCTTCCATTCTCACTATGCAACTTGACATCCCTTGAATATCTTCTTCTCTCAAGTAACAGTTTGGAAGGGACAGTTCCACAATGCTTTCGAAACTTGAGCAAATCATTGTCCATATTTCATTTAAATGCAAATAACTATAGTGGCCCCATTCCATCTATATTTATCAAAGGGTGTAGTCTTCAGTCCATCAATTTGAGTGGTAATAAATTGCAAGGAAGATTACCTAAATCCTTAATCAATTGCAAAAGTCTCAAGGGCTTTGACCTCGGAAATAATAGAATACAAGACGAATTTCCCTTTTGGATGGAAGCTCTTCCTGAGCTTCAAGTGCTCGTCTTGAAATCTAACAAGTTTGATGGTAACATGTCGTTGGCTTCACGAAGCAACCTTCCATTTCCTAAGTTGCAAGTTTTAGATATATCTGACAATGAATTTGTGGGGTCTCTCCCTCAAACATATTTCAAGAACTTTAGAGCAATGATGGATGTGAAGGAAAATAAGACAGATCTAATTACAAGTAGTGATGATCAGACCTTTCAAGCTTTCCTGGAGATGACAGTCACCTTGAAAGGTTTGGATCAGTTATTGACGAGACTGTTGAAAACCTTTACAACCATTGACTTATCCTCCAACAATTTCTCTGGTAGTATTCCAGATTCCATAGGTAATCTGAATTCTTTGAGATACTTGAATTTATCCCACAATAATCTCATGGGACACATACCTGCATCTCTTGGAAATATAAGTGTGCTTGAATCATTGGACGTATCATGGAACAAATTGGATGGAGGTATTCCAAGTGAACTGACAAGCTTGACATTTCTTGCGAAATTAAACCTGTCAATGAATAATCTAGTGGGGCAAATACCACAATCTACTCAGTTTTCCACATTTGAGAATGATTCATATGTGGGAAACTTGAGATTGTGTGGATTTCCGTTGACGAGAAAATGCAACGACGTGAATGGGCATGGGATGAAGCCACAAGAAGATGAGTTCGGATTTATAGATGGATTTGGATGGAGAAGTGTGGTGATGGGATATGGAAGTGGATTCATAGTTGGAATTGGAATTGGTTACATTATCATTAGAAAAGCAAGGCCAAGATGGTTGGTGGAATTCTTTTTTGGTGTTGGATATACATACAAGAAGAACAAGAACAAGAAGAAGACAAGGAAGAGAGCTACTCCAACACAGAGGAGAAGTTGATTCAAGACAAATATATATTTTGAGCTTTTCTTTCTTGCTTTTTTGTTCTTTTCCAGACATCAGATTGTTGTTTTATGATTGCTACTTGTGAGTTTGTGCTTTTGAGTTTATACAATGTTGTTTATGTTCAAAGTTTGCTAACTTTTAATTTTATCTCATTTAAAATAGTTTATATCGATTTTGACTAATTTCTCTAGTCTCTATCCAATATCTTCAAACAATTTTTCCAGTACGTGAATGGTTAGTAAGATCATCGCAAATGGAATAGGTTTGATGTGGAACAATAACAGTAGAAATGATTTTTTTAATGTACTAAATAAATTTGAAACGATGTCATTTTGATCCACGAAAAATTAAAATTTTGAAATTTAATATAGAATTGTCAAAAATGAATTGACTGATCTAGATTGGGCCATGGAGCTTCAGGCCCAACACGAAGAAAACGACAGTGATTTTGCTGATTTTCTTACATTTTTCTTCATTCTTCGTTGTGGGTTTTCTTTGAAAAGTGATTGTGATGGAGTCCCGGTATGATAAAAGCAGTAATTTTCTTCTGGGCTTTTTGTCGAACATTTGGCGGACTTCTTTTCGCCATTCTTTAGGGAATCTTAATTCCCTTAGATACTTGAATTTTTTTCACGATACTTGAATTCCCTTCTTCTCTTGTCATCAAATAGATTGGATGGGGAAATTCCGAGTGAGTTAACCAAGTTGAAATTTTTTACAAAATTAAATCTTTCGATGTTTGAATTTTTCCTATATCTCATACTATAATATATTCATGGTCTTCCCAAAAATAATTCGTACTGATGGTCATTACGTCAAATAAGACATTTCATCCCAATGGGTAATTAAAGCACATTAAGACATTGCATCCCAATGTATATTGTGAATGGAGAAGGGTCCCACTTAAAAAATAGTTTTAATAGTGATAATTAATTATATTGTGAGTGGAGATTGAGACCCACCATGTGATAAAAAATTTCTAAAAATAAAAAATGACTAATTTTTGTGGACGTCCCAAAATGACAAAAATTGACTATTTTTTGTGGACGGAGGAGTAGTAGTTTTAAGGATTGCATTTTAGGATTTTTTAATTTTATTTTCATTTATCATTATAATATGAACATGCATTACATCCGATAACAAAAATATATTTTCAAACCAAGCTAATTTGCACTAGTTTAATTATTATTTGATTAATTTATTAATATAATATATAGTTTTATTATACAATATGTATTAGTATCTCAAAAAAATATTGGCGTAAGAAAAATAGCCCAATATTGGCCCACTGTGAAATTACTTAGAAATACCACAAGAAATACGGGTTAATAGCCAAAAAATACATGAAGTTTGCCCGAATTTGCAAATTGCACATGACCTTCAAAATTGGCCTCAGAATACATGACCTTTTGATTTTATCGTGATTTGCACACGGCGAGAATTCCGGCTATAATTAAAGTTGACCGGCAACGACGTGGCAATACGCGTGGCATTTTTAATGCTGTGGCAATACGTGTGGCATAAAAATTAAAAACAATGTAATTTTTTTATACATGTGGCATAAGAGAGAGAGAGAGAAAGAGAGAGATACAGAGAGAGAGAGAGAGATACAGAGAGAGAGAGATACAGAGAGAGAGAGAGATACAGAGAGAGAGAGAATCGCCGGTGACGAAGCTGATGAACTCCACGCGCATGGAGAGAAGGATTGTGGCTTCAGATCTGGGGATTTCTTCCCATTTGACTCCAATTTTACCTCACCACTCCTTCGATTTCATCCGGGCGGAGGAGGATTGTGGGAAATTTGTGGATTTGGGGGTTCTGCAAATTTGGGGATTGTCGGCTCTTCACTACTGAAATTCGTGGCATGGTGTAGTGCTTGTGTCGTGTCGTCGCGTTGTGTGGTGTTTGTGTCGTGGTGTGGTGTTTGTGTTGTGGCTGGTGGAAGGCGGCGGCTGGAGACGAGGCCGCGCTGTGCGGTGCGGCGAAGATGGAGAATGGCGGCGGATGGAGGATGGAGATTCAGGGAAAGGGGCGGTGGATGGAGGACGGCGGTGAGGCAGCGGAAAGAAAGCGAGCGATGGCCTGTGACGGAGAAGAAGACCGCGCTGTGCTCGGCGGTGGCGGTGGTGCTCGGCGTCTGGAAAAGACGGCGGATCTGGAGACGGCGGAGAAGAAGACCGAGATTTTCCTCTTTTTTCTTTTTTTTTTTAAATTTTACTCACTCAAGAAACGACGTCGTATTACTTGCCCGACGGTTAGGCCACGTCTGCAATTTCCGGCAGCCACGTCAACTAGGCTTAAAGTTATGGTCAACGCATGTGCAAATCACGATAAAATCAAAAGGTCATGTATTCTGAGGCCAATTTTGAAGGTCATGTGCAATTTGCAAATTCGGGCAAACTTCGTGTATTTTTTGGCTATTAACCCCAAGAAATACCAAATGGAGTAGGTTGATGTGGAACTATAACTGTAGAAATGATTTTTTTTTTAAATACTACATAAATATAAAACGAAGTGGGTTTTGATCCATGAAATAATAAAAATTTGAACTTAAATATAAAATTGTCAAAAATGAATAGACCGAGGTAGATTGGGCCATAGAGCTTCAGGCCCAAAAAGATTTCAAAGCAAAAAATCATATAGCCCATTTTAGCCTGATATTTTTGTATATAAAAGTGATTATTGGGCCGGGCTGGATTGGTAGACTTACTTTTTAAGTTGGGTCGACCCTTGGGACACCTTCACTTATGTACTCCCTCCGTCCCACGAAACATGAGTTGTATTCATTTTTAGGTTATCCCACAAAATAAGGATAATAAGGTTTTGAGGGGAATTGGGTTTTGGGGGAGGGGGTTGGGGTTGGGGAAAAATATTAAAAAATAGGGTTAATTGCATATAAATTACTGAACTTTCAACAAATTCTCATTTTGCATGTGATTTTAAGAATTAAAATTCGAGTATAAATCAAATTTAGTGGCTCAACAATTTCACTTTCATGCTCATGTGGCATATATTAACTCGTGCCCATGGTGGCTTTGGTTTGCTCTTATTTTCTTTTTTTACTTCAACTATTTTTTTTATACTCATTATTTTACAGGTGATATTCCGAAACAGATTGGTTATCTTAATTATTTAGAGGTCTTAGACATGAGGAGCAACAAATTTAGCGGACGATTACCAAGACAACTTTGGAACGTAACAACTCTTCGTGAATTATACATTGCCAACATCTCTTTAATTGCCACCATTTCACTCCTTTATTTGATTCCATTCCCTTTCATTCCTCTACTTGAACCAAACGAGCATGTAGTCAAAATAGATGTGAGGTAAAATAAATATATTAGGTTTTGGGTAACTATTTTTTTTTATTATAACAGATATACATAGAGGAATGTTTGGGTGTTCAGTGAAAATGTTAGAAAAATTGTGATCTTGTGAATTTGCACTTTTATATATAGTTCGTTAGAATTTGAGCAATGAAAATTCAGTATTGTAGTATAAATCTTAAATTCGTTTGAAAAGGTTTTATATGTTTCCTCAATTTTGCTCCCTAATTAACTTTCTTGATTAAGATTTTGGATTGTATATAATCGCTTTGACTCTAAAATGAATTGTTTACAGCTCAGCCCATTTACTTGCAGATTTGTATGTCACAAGTATGTTCCCTTTCATATAATTAGGAAAAGCACATCACTAACTAGTTTTTTAATACTTATGATTTCGGAGCTCATACTATTTGTAAAATATGATTATACCTTATTCAAATTGAGTTGTCATGATTTAACACAATCTTAGTGAACCATTTCCAAGACAAATTTGGAACATCACAACTCTCTGTAAACTACACCTTCGTGATGCCTCTTTAAATGGTACGTCCCTTTCACAACATGATGCCTCTTAAATTTATAAGCAAGAGTTTGTTCATTGTCCAACATTGGTCAAATGATATGTGCAAGTTTTTCTATAAAGGAAGTAGATTGGTATTCTTATATATCCAAATTATCTGTCAAGTAATTCCTGTGAAGGTTTGGTACCAACTTTCAGGTATAATACCATCCACCATTGAGAATCTATCAAATCTGCAGTGGCTAGAGCTTCCAACCAATTAAATGGTGATTTATTAAACATTATTTTCCCTCTTTTGCTTTCAAGTGCGAGTTCAGATAATAGACAAATTTTGCTATTTCCTTCGTCATTGCATGTACTGTATTAAATAGAACATGATTGATATAAACTTTTAAAAACTATCGTATGTTTCTAATTTAGTTTTTTTAGCTTGCTGGCTTCTTCTCATATAATTAATTTGTGCTTAATTATTTAAATACTCTAAACATTTGTTGAATTTTCTATTTCCGGCATGGATCTTCTATTTTCTCAATGTTACCAAATGATTTATTAAATTATGATGTTGTGGAGTATACGTGGTGTGTATAGGTGCTATAGGAATAGAAGATGTAATAAGATTTGTAACAAAAGATCCTCTAATAATACTTCACTGTATGTTTTCAAGTAATTGCTCTTAAATTTATTATGCTCTATCTTTAAATTGATTTGTGTGAAGGGTTCTCCAATTTTCAGGTCCAATACCATCTACCATTGGAAATCTATCAAATTTGATTATTTTATCTCTTCCAACAAATTAAACGGTGAGCTTCCATCATCCGTATGCAAGTTTCAATGTTTGATTTCAAGTACATCTGCTCCATCTTTAAATTTTTTTAAAAAATGTATTTCTCTGCTCCATCTTTAAAGTGATTTGTATGGGTTCTCTAATTTTCAGGTCCAATACCATCCACCATTGGAAATCTAACAAATCTAGTTACTTTACCGCTCTTTTCCAACAAATTAAATGGTGAGCTTCCATCCTCCATCTGCAACTTGACATCCCTTGATATTCTTCTTCTCTCAAATGATAGTTTGGAAGGGACAAACACGTGTACAATATTACAGATTTAGAATTACCAAGATAGAGGGATTTCATTTAGTCACACCACAATCTTTCCAAACGTTACAACTTTCTATTCACTACATCCCTATTTCATTACAATTCCTACTTGTATTACCTAGCTAGTCAAGCAAAAGTATTGGGAAGGGAAAAAGGAGACGTGTGCAGATGCAATAGAACAATCCCCTTCTCCCTACAACTTCAGCCAAAACACTCCCTTATTCACTCATTATTCACCTGCAGATAATACCCAAGAGTAAGAAAGAACATTGATTCGCTGCCAGAAGCTTTAAGGTAAACCTTGGCATTTATCCCTCGTCTTCTTCCATTTGCAACCTGCATTTATTGAAAGGAACAAGTATGATTTATTTCAGAATCCTTCCATTTAATCCACCCACAGCAGCCAACCAACACCTATACCTCAATATCTCAGTTCACTATCTTCATATACGTTTGTAATGACCCGCATTTTTATTTTATTTAATATGGTATCGCGATAATTAATATCGCATCTTTCAGTAAATGAAACCCAGTTACCAGTTATATATGAATTCAGTTTATAGTCCTGATTTTTTTTATCAGAGATGGAGTATTATTTTAGCCGTATGCTTTAGTATGCATGAGAAAAACGCGACGAGGATTATTGAGCTATTCAATAATTATTATTTTTAATTGACTTAGCGAAGTCAAGTTATTTATTAATCGAGAAACGGAAGCAGTTATATTTTATTAGTGCTACTAGAAGTCGAGGATTTATTCCGACAGCAAAGCAGATTAAATCTACGGATTTAATTTAAGTTATATTATAGTTTATCAAGTCAGTAGGCAAGGAAAAAGATATCAAACAGATACAATAACGGATGATAGAGAATAGAAGCCAGTATTTTATTTACAGTTCACAGATTACAGGCTAGTTCTCAGCTTGGGGAAAATCGTCTAGTATATCAAAAAGATTTTGTACTCTACGTGGCCACTTACTGCCACTCAATAAAGTATTAACAATCAAAGGAAGAAAAGTCAATAAAAGAAAAGAAGACAGAGAGATATGAAATGTGTGGGGCTGTGCAAAATTTGCAGCAGCCTCCAATCCCCTTCAATTTCCACTCACTCTTACCTCCCCACCACTACCATAAAAATCATTAAAGTTGAGAGAAAGAAAATGAGTGTGCTGCCCACCACCCTTGTTCCCCATCTCTTCAGCCGCCCTCTTTTAATATCAACTCCCATCAACCAACAACTCCTTCTCATATAATCTCTTTTTAAGCTAGCATTCCTCTCATTTTCTTCATTGGCGCATCGGCAATCAAACGAAAAGGGAGATTCATTGTGCTGCCAGAGGTAAGCCTAGGCTTAAATCCCTCCATTTCCTTCATAAGTTCAGCCTGCAATTGTTAAGCAAATAAGCAATTTATTTCAGTTTCTATCCATTGAACTCCAGAGCAACTAACCAAAAACACAAGAACATTCAAGGTATTTTTACATCGGTATGCTTTCTTCTTTGTTACACGCCTCATTTCCCATGAAGCATATGATCAGTTTATTTGAAAAGCATAGTAGGAGACGAATGGTATAATCTTTTATCCATATAGAATCAACAACCCATGACTTTCACACAAGGCAAATACAATGAGAATTTCTGACGACACATAGCAAAACCATGATGCCTAGTTTCAATCTATAGCATAAACGACAATAGGAGCCAAAGGTTTAATTTACGGACTGCACTGAACTAAAAAAAAACCATATCTTGCTGCTTTTGCATTTAAAAATACTAAGAGTTAGGGCCGAACCTCAACTGCTGGAACGAAGAAGGAAAACGGCGAACTCTCGTCGTCTTGCCTGCATCGGAAAGAAGGGCTGACAGCCCGATGGGGACGACGACGACGGTCGGGACAGGGCGAACTCGCCCAACCTCATCAGGGCCCCGAACAGCAGCTGCCCGGCGACGAGCTGAGACTTGTGCGCAGCAGCAGCGTCCAGGGGCAGCAGCGACGCGGTGAGAGGCGTAGGCCTTCTTACTCCAGTCGCCGGAGGAGAGAATCGCCGGAGGCAGCTGACGCCGATCAGATCAGAGCCGAGCAGGGGCTCGAGTGCAGCAACCGCGGACGCTCGACAGCGGCGTCCTTCCCTTTTCTGAAATCTAGGGCTCGACGTCAGAGCGGGATTTATGAGGATGGGAGACGAACGGCGCTGCTTCCAGGAGGCGACCGCCCGTCGGATTCCAGATGGAGGTGCGACATCGGCGATGACTTCCTTAGATTCAGGGCTCGATTGGGTTCTGCGGATGGACCAAAGGAGCAGAAAGAGAACGGTGCCGGGGTTAGACGCGTCAACAGACGACGCCGGCCGAAGCAAGCGACGGCTGAACGGCCGGAGAAGGAGGGCCGATCGAGCGCCGATTTTGAAGAAGAAGGAAGAGAGGCTCCGGCTGCTGTTGGGTGCGGTGGAGGAAGAGTGAGAGGGAGACTTGAGGTGAGGGGATGAGAGAGGAGGCGGAGCCGCCGGCCTCCGGGGACGGCGCTGCCGTCCGGTGGCGGCGGCAGGAGGGCGCAGAGAGCGAGAGAGAGTGGGCGGATCTTTCAACTGAGAGAGAGAGAGAAAGAGTGGCAAAATGTTACGGGAGAAAGAAGATAGAAAAGGGTGGTGTTAGGCTAGGTTTGTGATGGGCTTGAGGGTTTGGGCTTTGGGTGTTGGGCCATTACATTGGGCCGAATTATTTCTTTATTTTGGGCCGAGTCTTGGGCCGATTTTTAATAAGTGATGGGTCGATTTTTAAATGGTATTGGGCTTTGAGTAATGGGCCGATTTTATTAAATGCTTGGGCTTGGTTTAATTTTAAGATATGGCTTTTCTTTTATTTATTTATTTGGACCTCATAATTTTAATTATTTTGGGCCATTTTCCTTCAAATGCTGATTGGGCTCGATTTATTTTAAAAAGAATTGGGCCTTTATCTATATTATTTGGGCCGAATTATTTGAGCTTGGGTATGTTTTATTCTTAAGGAATTGAGCTTCCAATTTAATTGATTGGGCTTTCAATTAAATTCGAACTGGGCCAGTCTTTTATTTAATTGGCCCTTCTCATTATTTCTATTGGGCTCGATTTAATTAAGGAGTTGGGCTGATGCATATTTTATGATGGGCTAATTTTAAATTATGGACTGAAATTTTATTTAGTTGGGCTTTACATGATTTATTTGTTTGAGCCCAACAGACCTTATTTTAATATCGGCCTTATTATTTTATTTCTTTGGGCCGAGGCTTATTTAATTGCAGCTGGGCCTTGCGTACTTATTTAACTTAGCCCAGCTATTCATTATTTATTCATTGGGCCAAGATTTATTTAATTACTTAAGCCAATGAATTATTTCGATTGGGCTTTCGTACTATTTATTCAGGCCCACTTCTACTTAATTAATTATCAGGCTGCCTTGTTGAGCCTCTTAATTATTGAGCTTATATTATTGTTTCCTTAAGGCCAAATATTATTTTGAGCTACCATTATTTATTTGAGTTAAGCTACTCGTTTTATTTAATTAATTGGCTACTCTCTTTTGAGCCTATTAATTATTTGAGATTATATTAGTAATTATGTTTCTATCGAAAAGCCCGATAGTTTCTACAAGGTCACACCTCGTTTAAAGCCGAGTTAGTCATTTTTCAATCAAGTACAAATGCGAGATTTATTTCACAACTAGAATATTACGATGAGGAAGGAAGAAGCACAACTTTATTCGACCGCGTTAGACGAGAATTAGTTAAATCTATTAACAAGGATTAATAGTAGAATTCCCGATTATCGCTCAAAAGATTAGATCATGCATACCAGATTCATGCATAGTTAAATTACGCTTTCTCATTAATTAAGAATTTTCCTCGAGGCAATGTCTTATTTTATATTCTCGTGATTAAGGTCAAGCACGAGAGTAAGAACTACACAAGGAGTTAGAGTACCTTAGCAAAACTTTGCTATCAGGTGGGCAATTTCTTACGCGTAAATAAAATGCTATACCAGTGTTATGCTTTAAAATGCAAATTGGATCTTCAAGTGTGGTATGCTTTATTACACTTACATGAGTTAAGCTTTATTATGCTACACGTTAAATGAATTACGCTATGTTGTTTATACTATTTACGCCCTATGTAATTTACGCTTGATTACGCTTATTTACGCTTGAATGCTTTACGCTGATAAGTTTATGCCTGTGATTGATGCTTGCGTCTGTTGGGGGAGGCCTCCCTCAATAGTACGATGCCGTGTCCGCTGAGGAGGGCCTTCCTCACGGCGCGATGCCCGTGTCCGCTGAGAGAGGCCTCTCTCGCGGCGCGATGCCAGTATGCCAGTGTTACAGCGTCTATTGGGGGAGGCCTCCCTCAATAGTACGATGCCGTGACCGCTGAGGGAGGCCCCCTTCACGGCGCGATGCCAGTGTTCGTTGGAGAAGGCCTTCTCCACGACACGATGCGTGTATATGATTGTTGATGATGAAGAATGCCCTTATGCTATTTATGAATTTGGAAATGTTTAATGAGCAAATGATATGAAAGAAACTCATGCCTCTTATGCGATATTGTGAAATTGTTAATGATGTTATGTTATATGCTTGGCAACTGCCCACTAAGTACTCTTGTACTTAGCCCTTCGATGTTTATGTTTGTGTAGGTTGAGCTGTGATGGGCGATGAAGTGTTGCTGAATGGAGTTTTTGTCGAACTTAAAGTAGGCTCAGAAAGGATACATGTCTTCATACATGTATCTCAGTTATGCATTCCGCTGTAAACACTGATTATTTCAGTTACACCTTCCGTTACAAACTCTGATAATGTTTTAGCCAAGCCCCTAAAAATGCCTTTTTCCTTTTAAGGAATATAACGCGTATACAAGTTCTTTGAGTACCCTTTTTATGCGAACTATGCCTTTTTCCTTTTTAAGGAATATTTCACGCGTATTCAAGCTCTTTGAGTATTCTTTTATGCGCCCCTTTCTAAACCCGCTTCTTAATTTTCCTTCCCCAGTCATGGTTTTCCCGGATTAATTATCCTTAATTAAGGCCGGTCGTGACAGAGTGGTATCAGAGCAGTTCGTTTGCTCTGAGCCTAAGAGTTTATTTAAGCCAAACTTTGAATGGATCACTAAAGTGTCTAGAGTTCAATCGACAAAGCTCAGCACTTCATCGCATCACACTCAACGAAGCAGAATGATATTCCAAGTTTTGAGTTAATGTTTACAAAAAGTGAGAATTATCGTAATAGCAAAGTGAGTAACTGTTAATAGCTATGTTATGTTGTTATTGAATGAAATGATTTACGCAAGCACGATTAAGTATGCCTATGGAATGAATCCCTATGAACGTAGAGCTATTAAGATATGAGATCACCACTACGACAGAACATAGAAGCAAACATAGAAGAAATTAGATTGTATCTTTTGGTGGCTATAGTGAAGGCAGCAAGATAAGTGATGCGTATAGAATAATTTTTAAGCTTATGATTTTATAGCCGCTATGAATCTCCATGACTTATGCCTAAGTATCCAATTTAGATGATGTGATATTATATACTTAAGAAATTTTTATGACTCATGGATTTGAGATGCTAAAGACCCTTAGAGCTTACTACATCAATGTTGTCATTGGAGTTATGACTTGTTTACAAGTTAGAATAAGTTAACCTGTACAATAATTCTTTTGAGGCTTGTATTAGATTATGCTAGAGTGTACTAATTGGCACATCTTTGTTACTAGAATGCCGCCTAAGAGAGGACGCCCTGCGAGAAACAATAACAATCTCAGAAACCGTAACGCTGTACCAGAAGAACCACAAGATGCTCGAGGACATAACACATCTCCTCCGCCCCCAACTAGGAGAGTCGAAGAACTCTTTTTAAGGCAGAACCCACCTACGTTTGACGGAACGAGTGAACCGGCTGAAGCTGAGATTTGGGTGCGTGCAATGGAACGCATTTTCAACTTTCTACGTTGTACTGAT
This sequence comes from Salvia miltiorrhiza, assembly GCF_028751815.1. Lineage (NCBI taxonomy): Eukaryota > Viridiplantae > Streptophyta > Magnoliopsida > Lamiales > Lamiaceae > Salvia > Salvia miltiorrhiza. The sequence continues at coordinate 76,767,370 of NC_080387.1, forward strand.
AAGGAGCGCCTATCTTGCGTCTCATTCCAGCTAACAGGATCAGCTGACTTCTGGTGGGAAGCACGTCGAAAAATTCTGACACCTGAGCAATGGGCAAGTTATACTTGGGAAGATTTTAAGACAAGATTATATGATAAATATATTCCGAAAAGCTATAGGAAGAAGAAAGAAGCTGAGTTCTACGAGTTGAAGCAAGGAAAGAAATCTGTGGTTGAATACGACAAGGAATTCTGCAACCTGTCGAGGTTTGCTCCACAACAAGTGGACACAGAGGAGAAGATGGCAGAGAAATTTTGTGCCGGACTGCGGTACGAAATTAAGATGGCTCTAGCAAGCCACGGAGGACTCTCATACACGGAGTCTCTGAACAGGGCACTTGACGTTGAAGCTGCAATGCCGTCGGACAAGTCAGCCCCATTGTTGATCTCAACGCCAAATGATCCACCAGTAGCCTCACATACTCTCAAAGGGAAGCGCAAGTGGGACAACAACAAAGACAATATCAATCAGACTAATAAGAAAGTGTGGCAACAAAAAGAACGGGCCGAACAGTTTATTCAACAAAGGCACGAGGCACAGACTAATCTCGAGCCAACTGGAGGTAACCAAGGTCAGAGAGGAATTTCACCTTGCCCAAATTGCGGTAAGATGCATAGGGGTATCTGTCGGGCTGGAACTAACGGTTGTTACAATTGTGGCCAAAAAGGTCACTACTCCACGCAATGCCCCAACAGACAATGAGGTTCAGCAATTGGGAACACCCACACCCCTTACCAGCAATACGTGGACACTTACCAAATCAGTCTCAATCACATCAGTGAAAATCTTATGGAGACACCGCAGACAAGAAAAGCTACGTGGGAACTTGAAGACAAGATGAAGGAAAAATACCCCGAACTGTTTTAGCAGAGATATGCAAATTTCGGGACGAAATTTTTGTTAAGAGGGGTAGTATGTAATGACCCGCATTTTTATTTTATTTAATATGGTATCGCGATAATTAATATCGCATCTTTCAGTAAATGAAACCCAGTTACCAGTTATATATGAATTCAGTTTATAGTCCTGATTTTTTTTATCAGAGATGGAGTATTATTTTAGCCGTATGCTTTAGTATGCATGAGAAAAACGCGACGAGGATTATTGAGCTATTCAATAATTATTATTTTTAATTGACTTAGCGAAGTCAAGTTATTTATTAATCGAGAAACGGAAGCAGTTATATTTTATTAGTGCTACTAGAAGTCGAGGATTTATTCCGACAGCAAAGCAGATTAAATCTACGGATTTAATTTAAGTTATATTATAGTTTATCAAGTCAGTAGGCAAGGAAAAAGATATCAAACAGATACAATAACGGATGATAGAGAATAGAAGCCAGTATTTTATTTACAGTTCACAGATTACAGGCTAGTTCTCAGCTTGGGGAAAATCGTCTAGTATATCAAAAAGATTTTGTACTCTACGTGGCCACTTACTGCCACTCAATAAAGTATTAACAATCAAAGGAAGAAAAGTCAATAAAAGAAAAGAAGACAGAGAGATATGAAATGTGTGGGGCTGTGCAAAATTTGCAGCAGCCTCCAATCCCCTTCAATTTCCACTCACTCTTACCTCCCCACCACTACCATAAAAATCATTAAAGTTGAGAGAAAGAAAATGAGTGTGCTGCCCACCACCCTTGTTCCCCATCTCTTCAGCCGCCCTCTTTTAATATCAACTCCCATCAACCAACAACTCCTTCTCATATAATCTCTTTTTAAGCTAGCATTCCTCTCATTTTCTTCATTGGCGCATCGGCAATCAAACGAAAAGGGAGATTCATTGTGCTGCCAGAGGTAAGCCTAGGCTTAAATCCCTCCATTTCCTTCATAAGTTCAGCCTGCAATTGTTAAGCAAATAAGCAATTTATTTCAGTTTCTATCCATTGAACTCCAGAGCAACTAACCAAAAACACAAGAACATTCAAGGTATTTTTACATCGGTATGCTTTCTTCTTTGTTACACGCCTCATTTCCCATGAAGCATATGATCAGTTTATTTGAAAAGCATAGTAGGAGACGAATGGTATAATCTTTTATCCATATAGAATCAACAACCCATGACTTTCACACAAGGCAAATACAATGAGAATTTCTGACGACACATAGCAAAACCATGATGCCTAGTTTCAATCTATAGCATAAACGACAATAGGAGCCAAAGGTTTAATTTACGGACTGCACTGAACTAAAAAAAAACCATATCTTGCTGCTTTTGCATTTAAAAATACTAAGAGTTAGGGCCGAACCTCAACTGCTGGAACGAAGAAGGAAAACGGCGAACTCTCGTCGTCTTGCCTGCATCGGAAAGAAGGGCTGACAGCCCGATGGGGACGACGACGACGGTCGGGACAGGGCGAACTCGCCCAACCTCATCAGGGCCCCGAACAGCAGCTGCCCGGCGACGAGCTGAGACTTGTGCGCAGCAGCAGCGTCCAGGGGCAGCAGCGACGCGGTGAGAGGCGTAGGCCTTCTTACTCCAGTCGCCGGAGGAGAGAATCGCCGGAGGCAGCTGACGCCGATCAGATCAGAGCCGAGCAGGGGCTCGAGTGCAGCAACCGCGGACGCTCGACAGCGGCGTCCTTCCCTTTTCTGAAATCTAGGGCTCGACGTCAGAGCGGGATTTATGAGGATGGGAGACGAACGGCGCTGCTTCCAGGAGGCGACCGCCCGTCGGATTCCAGATGGAGGTGCGACATCGGCGATGACTTCCTTAGATTCAGGGCTCGATTGGGTTCTGCGGATGGACCAAAGGAGCAGAAAGAGAACGGTGCCGGGGTTAGACGCGTCAACAGACGACGCCGGCCGAAGCAAGCGACGGCTGAACGGCCGGAGAAGGAGGGCCGATCGAGCGCCGATTTTGAAGAAGAAGGAAGAGAGGCTCCGGCTGCTGTTGGGTGCGGTGGAGGAAGAGTGAGAGGGAGACTTGAGGTGAGGGGATGAGAGAGGAGGCGGAGCCGCCGGCCTCCGGGGACGGCGCTGCCGTCCGGTGGCGGCGGCAGGAGGGCGCAGAGAGCGAGAGAGAGTGGGCGGATCTTTCAACTGAGAGAGAGAGAGAAAGAGTGGCAAAATGTTACGGGAGAAAGAAGATAGAAAAGGGTGGTGTTAGGCTAGGTTTGTGATGGGCTTGAGGGTTTGGGCTTTGGGTGTTGGGCCATTACATTGGGCCGAATTATTTCTTTATTTTGGGCCGAGTCTTGGGCCGATTTTTAATAAGTGATGGGTCGATTTTTAAATGGTATTGGGCTTTGAGTAATGGGCCGATTTTATTAAATGCTTGGGCTTGGTTTAATTTTAAGATATGGCTTTTCTTTTATTTATTTATTTGGACCTCATAATTTTAATTATTTTGGGCCATTTTCCTTCAAATGCTGATTGGGCTCGATTTATTTTAAAAAGAATTGGGCCTTTATCTATATTATTTGGGCCGAATTATTTGAGCTTGGGTATGTTTTATTCTTAAGGAATTGAGCTTCCAATTTAATTGATTGGGCTTTCAATTAAATTCGAACTGGGCCAGTCTTTTATTTAATTGGCCCTTCTCATTATTTCTATTGGGCTCGATTTAATTAAGGAGTTGGGCTGATGCATATTTTATGATGGGCTAATTTTAAATTATGGACTGAAATTTTATTTAGTTGGGCTTTACATGATTTATTTGTTTGAGCCCAACAGACCTTATTTTAATATCGGCCTTATTATTTTATTTCTTTGGGCCGAGGCTTATTTAATTGCAGCTGGGCCTTGCGTACTTATTTAACTTAGCCCAGCTATTCATTATTTATTCATTGGGCCAAGATTTATTTAATTACTTAAGCCAATGAATTATTTCGATTGGGCTTTCGTACTATTTATTCAGGCCCACTTCTACTTAATTAATTATCAGGCTGCCTTGTTGAGCCTCTTAATTATTGAGCTTATATTATTGTTTCCTTAAGGCCAAATATTATTTTGAGCTACCATTATTTATTTGAGTTAAGCTACTCGTTTTATTTAATTAATTGGCTACTCTCTTTTGAGCCTATTAATTATTTGAGATTATATTAGTAATTATGTTTCTATCGAAAAGCCCGATAGTTTCTACAAGGTCACACCTCGTTTAAAGCCGAGTTAGTCATTTTTCAATCAAGTACAAATGCGAGATTTATTTCACAACTAGAATATTACGATGAGGAAGGAAGAAGCACAACTTTATTCGACCGCGTTAGACGAGAATTAGTTAAATCTATTAACAAGGATTAATAGTAGAATTCCCGATTATCGCTCAAAAGATTAGATCATGCATACCAGATTCATGCATAGTTAAATTACGCTTTCTCATTAATTAAGAATTTTCCTCGAGGCAATGTCTTATTTTATATTCTCGTGATTAAGGTCAAGCACGAGAGTAAGAACTACACAAGGAGTTAGAGTACCTTAGCAAAACTTTGCTATCAGGTGGGCAATTTCTTACGCGTAAATAAAATGCTATACCAGTGTTATGCTTTAAAATGCAAATTGGATCTTCAAGTGTGGTATGCTTTATTACACTTACATGAGTTAAGCTTTATTATGCTACACGTTAAATGAATTACGCTATGTTGTTTATACTATTTACGCCCTATGTAATTTACGCTTGATTACGCTTATTTACGCTTGAATGCTTTACGCTGATAAGTTTATGCCTGTGATTGATGCTTGCGTCTGTTGGGGGAGGCCTCCCTCAATAGTACGATGCCGTGTCCGCTGAGGAGGGCCTTCCTCACGGCGCGATGCCCGTGTCCGCTGAGAGAGGCCTCTCTCGCGGCGCGATGCCAGTATGCCAGTGTTACAGCGTCTATTGGGGGAGGCCTCCCTCAATAGTACGATGCCGTGACCGCTGAGGGAGGCCCCCTTCACGGCGCGATGCCAGTGTTCGTTGGAGAAGGCCTTCTCCACGACACGATGCGTGTATATGATTGTTGATGATGAAGAATGCCCTTATGCTATTTATGAATTTGGAAATGTTTAATGAGCAAATGATATGAAAGAAACTCATGCCTCTTATGCGATATTGTGAAATTGTTAATGATGTTATGTTATATGCTTGGCAACTGCCCACTAAGTACTCTTGTACTTAGCCCTTCGATGTTTATGTTTGTGTAGGTTGAGCTGTGATGGGCGATGAAGTGTTGCTGAATGGAGTTTTTGTCGAACTTAAAGTAGGCTCAGAAAGGATACATGTCTTCATACATGTATCTCAGTTATGCATTCCGCTGTAAACACTGATTATTTCAGTTACACCTTCCGTTACAAACTCTGATAATGTTTTAGCCAAGCCCCTAAAAATGCCTTTTTCCTTTTAAGGAATATAACGCGTATACAAGTTCTTTGAGTACCCTTTTTATGCGAACTATGCCTTTTTCCTTTTTAAGGAATATTTCACGCGTATTCAAGCTCTTTGAGTATTCTTTTATGCGCCCCTTTCTAAACCCGCTTCTTAATTTTCCTTCCCCAGTCATGGTTTTCCCGGATTAATTATCCTTAATTAAGGCCGGTCGTGACAACGTTTCACCCCCATGCTTCACGTATTAGAAGTTTAGAAATATAGGATGAAGTATATCACATATGCGTACATGATTAGCATTCAACAGAAATAGTTTGATTCATACATTGAGATATTACCACTGTACATAGAACCAAAATCATGAGAACCCCCACCCTTAACAACTAGAAATTGAAGAAGAATGAGAGTAGATAACTTAGCTTATAGAAGAAGCCCTAGGAATCGGTGAGGACGAACTCTTGCTGCCCGATCGGAGCCAAAACGGCAGCAGCGGCGGCGTGAAGGCGGACCTTTCCCTGGTCGCCGGAGGAACGCGAAGGAGATGGCGGCGATTCGTGGAGGAGAACGAAACCGGCAGTCAGCCATTCGCCGGGAGTTACAGCGGCGGCGGCGATTTCGATTTCAGGGAGAATTAGGGCTCGCCCTTTTCGCCTCGAACACACCATCAGCAAGTGAGAGGAGACACGAGAAGAAAGGCAGGCACGGCCTCGCCGGATTTAGGCTCGGCGGCAGCCGACGCCGGCCAGAAGCAGGTCGAGAGAGAGAGGAGCGCCGTGCGTAAGATTGAGAGAGAGAGAGAGAGTGAGAAGACCGATTGTGAGGGAAGAGGGGAAGCTTTGGGCTTTTTTTTTTTTTTTTTTTTTCTTTTTTTTAGTTGGGCCTTCCTAATTTCAATTCTAAGTGGGCCTCTTCCTTTTATTTTCACTTGATCTGTAATTTAATTATTAATCCAGATTGGGCCTGTATTTAACTTATGTTTGGGCCTCCTATCTCTGATTCCCTTGGGCTTTAGTTTAATTCCGTGGGCTGTTGTTTTATTTCCTTGGGGCCACTTTTATTTAACTAAGCCCATCATACCTTTTTCTTAAGTGGGCCTAGCATGATTTATTTAATTGAGCCCAACTATTCATTTACTTATTTATTTGGACCAAAGTTATTCAATTACTTGGGCCAATAAATAATTTAGCCTTTCATTTTAATTATTCAGGCTCACTACACTTATGTAATTACTAAGCTGCCTTATGTTTGGGCCTTTTAATTATTGAGCAAAAATTATTATAATTCTTTCTTTATATATTTTATTAAGTCCGACTAATTCCTATGAGGTTATATAGCGAATAAGCCGAGTTAGTCGTTTCCTTCCTATCAACCACTACGAGCGAGGTTTATTTAATTGGCGGGTGAGACCACCCTAAGATGAGCGGATTAATTGTAGTTCCTTTTCAGCTTCATGAAGCGAGACTTAGTTTTAAATCCGATAGCTTGGATTAATAGTAGAATTTTTCCGATTATTATCTCAGAATAAGAATTCATGCATAAGAGAAGCATGCATCGTTAATTTCGCATTCTCATTAGGATTTTGCTCGAACAACAACTCATTTATATTCTCGTAATAAAGGTCAACGGTGAGATTAATAATCAGTCGATGAGCTATTGTGCTACATAAAATTTCTATCAGGTGGGCATTACTTTCATATATATCAAATGAGTTTCATATTACAGTTGAACAAGTTATTTCATGACAAAATCTTTGAATTGAAGTTATTTCAAGTATTGTCTTGCCATAAAATGTTTCAATTTCAGTATGATATCTATTTGATGTGGCTTTGCCAAGTTATGTAATCGAATTCGGGTCCTGAGCAGTTGATAGCTATCCTGTCAGGGCTAGTGTACACACCCAGGGCCATGAATCATCGAACGGGTTGGCCGGTCAAGTGTCCGTGAGAGGTGGCCACCTCTGCGGCACACAGCTTCAGATATGATAGATTACAAGAGAACTTAGACTGATCAGTCGAACTTTAAGAATCACAAAAGAATTTAGTAAGCTTGGGCCTATTTCACGAAAACTTCCTTGTTGTACTGTTTATGATGGCATGACAATTTACAGTTTTGAAGCATGTATTTTTATACTTAGGCATACATGCCCACTGAGTACTTTTGTACTTAGCCCTGCATATATTTCTAAATGTACTTAGGCATACATGCCCACTGAGTACTTTTATACTCAGCCCTGCATATATTTCTAAATGTGCAGGTTGAGCAGCTGCCGGTAGTGATGAAGTGACGAGCGGAACCCTTTTGTCTTATCCTTATGTATTAATGAACTCTGGTGATACATGTCTTCATACATGTAATCAGAATCTTATTCCGCTGTGTACTCAGAAGTTTTATGTTATTTTGGCTAAGTCGGAATTATCCGAACTTACTAGTTTATTTGAGTCAATATGACTAAACCTCCGTTATAATATAAATATTCCTTTGATAACAATGATTAAATATGATCCTTCCTTGTTTAATTATTCCCCTTTCTACCCCGCTTCTAATCTCCCCCCTTAGTCACGGTTCCCCGGCTTAATTATCCTTAATTAGGTCCGGTCGTGACATATATTGTAATTGCAATTCCGTAATAATTCATGTAGTCAAGGCTGAATTTAATTTGGTTTGTATTAATCCACACGTGATTGATGAGATAGAATCTTTTGGTGCATCAGTTTTGCTGCTTGAACTAGGCCTCTTAGCATAAATTATTCTGGTTGTGTCACATTGATTGAAACATATACTATCGAATACATTTTTAGAAATGATGCTTAATTTAATGCATTTCATGATTGATATAATTATAGTTCTGAAGGTTCGATAAGTTATAATGTTAACTTTAAATTAAACTGATAGGTGAAATAGAGAGACTTTGTGAGCTCAACAATAATGGAAGTTGAATAGAAAGGAGGAGGCTGAATTAGGAGAGTGGGGTGTGAAGATGGAAAAAATAAATTTGTTCTAAATAATGAAAAAAAAAAGAAAAAAAGAAGAAGAAGAATTAAAAATGATACAAAATTGGAAAACAGTTCGTCTAATTTATATGTTCAAAAATCAAATATATTTAATAAATTATTCTCGAAATTGTCTCGATAATAAATGAATTTCACGCACATTTAATTTAGTCTATTGACTCTAGTGCCGGTCGCCTCTGAAATATTGAAATGGGCATGTGGAGACCATTAATACAATTAATATTATTGACTATATCACGCAATCATACACTTTAAAAAGTAATAAAAAAATATATATTTCCCTTTCAATCAATTTCAGGGAATTATCTCATTCAAGAAAATAATACAAGGCGCAATTTTTCATAAGGAAAATATACAGTTGTTTTGCCATTATAATGATCAAAACGTCCATTAAATTAAAATTCAAGAGATTTGATGTGTTAAATTGTGAACCCATTTCAATTAAGCTAACATTATCTTCAACTTTAATAATATTGATTCTCCATTCAAACTAGTACGTACATTGAAATTAAACGACATGTTTAAATAAATAAATATTTTCATATACAATTTTTTTTTAATGAAAAGAGCGAAAACAAAATATTTTAAATTTTAAAATTTTCATAACCGATTTGTTTTAAATTCCTTTTTGATGATTTTTATACTATATTAAAAAACTTGTAACGAACTTAAATTTAATTAAGATGCATATTGAATTTTTAGCATGAATCAAATTTGACGATGGTTAGAAAATAATAAAAAAACAAATAGAGCAAATTAATAGGAAGATAGAGAGAAAAATATTGAAAAATTTGGTGGAGAAGAAAGAGAAAAAGGGAGGAAAAATTAAATGTAGGAAAAATACGTACTCACTTTTTATATATTGTTCTATAATCAAAGCTATCATACACCTAAATCTAGATTTGATGCACTATAGTATCCAAATACAAAAAAATCATTTCAAGGTTTGAGAATCTCAAGAAAATAAAGTTAAAATTGATTAGAGAAGCTTCTCTCATTTTTCCACAAAAATGTGGAAAATTTGCATTCCAGTTTACTTAGACTTGACTTGTAAATAGACTTTGTTACAATTATTTTAGATTTGAATATAAATGTCAATTGGTAGCCTTTTTGTTTTCTCACAAAATTAGCACTCACAATATGGATGCATTTTCCCCATTTTTCCTTCTTTCGCCACTCATATTGTTTTCTTGTGTTAGTCTTTCTGCTGCACAGAACATAACTCAAATCAAAAGTGATGAATACATACTTCTTGCCTTAAAATCCCACATCACTTCAGATCCTCGCAATATTTTGAAAAATAATTGGACCATTGGAACCTCGTTTTGCACATGGATAGGAGTTACTTGTGATTCGCGTCGTAGCAGGGTGACTGAATTAGATATCTTGGCTATGGGACTCGAAGGAAGCATTCCACAGGAAATTGGAAATCTTTCTTCACTCGCTTATCTTGATATGAGTCGAAACTCTTTTCATGGTTGTATTCCTCTCTATCCATTTTTAAATTTTTAGTTAGTAGAATCTATTTATTTATACGGTAACTCTATCAGGTCGGCTACCAAAGGACATTTGCAGTCACAATAACCTTCAAAGACTCAAACTACTTGACTTGTCGTCTAACAAATTGCAAGGAGATATACCGTCAAGTTTGTACCAATGTCCACAACTCGAGAGTATTGACTTGTCAGACAACAACTTTAGTGGATATGTGTCTGCACAAATTTGGAATATAACACTGCTTAAGGTATTAGACCTTACTTCCAACAATTTGATAGGTATGTTCTTATCTCTATACTGAGAATTTAACTAGTTTGATGCCTTACTATTTCATTTCTATTGATAATCCAGAAATTGGTTGATAAATTCATTCGGTTTAAACGTAGATTTTGGGGTAAATGGCAAAGCTACGGCTCTTGCGTCTAATGATATTATACAGTTCCTCAATAACATGATGTATATATAGCTAAGCAATTTATTTATTCTTTTCTCATTTTACTTTCAACTTTATTAATACTAATTCTTTATTCAGATGCTCAATCTAACAATAAAACCGGGCATACACCTAAATCTAGATTTGATATTTTATAGTCTCCAACTATAGAAAAACTAGTGAGTATTTTGACGTGGAATTATTTTAAATTGTAATTTAAATTAAGTTATAGTATTATTTTTCGTAATGCTATTATCTAAGCTGATTTGTGAGATTATATGGTCTGGAGTTTGTAAAATTTGGTCACAATACACTTAACAAAATTCTTAAAATTTGTGCCGAAGCTATTTAGGTATATATTTTTTTGCGTACGGAGGGTGTATTTTATACCATAATACTTTATCAGGCCGCCTACCAAAAGACATTTGCTCGCATAACAACCTTCAAAGACTCAAACTACTTAGCCTGGGGTGGAACAAATTGGAGGGAGATATACCATTGAGTTTGGGTCAATGTACACAGCTTGAGATTATTGACTTGTCAGACAACAACTTTGGTGGAAATGTCCCTCGAGAAATTGGGAACATCACACAGCTTAAGGAATTATACCTTCACCGGAACAATTTGACAGGTATGGTCTTATCTTTATACTAATAATTTAACTGATTATCTCGAAATCAATTGTTGATAACGTCATTCAATTTCATGCTTTGTTTTTCAAGCTTTGCATTGTTTTACAGTTATGTCCATCATAAAAGAAAAGATGACTGGAGGCTTTTCCGAGGCTCAAAAAAGTTAATTTACCATTTTGTCATAATTATTATTTATTTCTCATTTTGGGGTTTGAGATATAATATATACTATCTCTGACCCATAAAAACATGCATAGTTTTCATTTATCGTCCGTCTCATGAAAACATGTATTGTCCATTTTATAGTAATAATTCTCCCACTAAACCTCACAATCAATGTGCACCACCCTTCCTCCATTCACATTATACTTTACAGGATTTCTTAAAACTCGTGTCATCCCAAATCTAATAACCATTATAGATTCAACAAGTTTTGAAAGATCACGCTGAGTACGCAAAATATCACAAGAGCTCGATGTGCTCCCTTTCTCCACTCACATTATACTTTACATGATTTCTTAAAACTCGTGTCATCCCAAATCTAATAACCATCGATATTGCTCATGATTACTGTGGTGGGCTCTTATTTATTTATGTTTAATTATTATTATTTCTCTCTCATTTTCAATACTTGACTCGGTTTACATTGATCTAATTAAATGGAATTGTTTACAGATTAGCCCATATGACAATATATATTCAATTTCATATTCAATTACAATAATTATCAACACACCTTTTATTTATATCCACAACTTCCCCCATTGACGTTCACATTTTATTTCTTCGAGTTTATTTCTCTTCGCCGACCGTCACCAAATTTTCTTTGGGTTAAAATATTGGCCAACAATCACTTTAGTTCGTGTATCGCGATGCACGAGAAGCCGTACTAATTATATAATATTTATCCTCACTTTCATATAATTAGGAAAAGCACACCACTAACTATTTTTCTCCAATATTTGTGATTTTGGAGTTCATACTATTTGTAACATATCATTATACCTGATTCAAATCGAGTTATCATGACTTAACACAATTTCACACGTGGTATTCCCAAAGAGATTGATTATCTGAATAATTTAGAGATATTAGACATGAGTCATAACAATCTTAGTGGACCATTTCCAAGACAAATTTTGAACATCACAACTATACCTTGGTGGCGCCTCTTTAAATGGTATGTTTGCACTACTCTTTAACCCAAAACTTTAGTGAAAGAGTTTGGTATATCGTAACTAACCATGAGAATTGGAAAAAAATATGTGATACACATTTAGTCTTATGCTTAAGTCAAAGTCTATTCCCCGTTGTGTAAGAGATGATTATATTTCCCTCTCAATCGATTTTTGAAAATTATTGCATCCAAGAAAAATAATTGAAAGCAATTTTTCATATAGAAGATGCCATTAATTTTTTTTATAGTTAAGAAATTTAATTATTCATTTGTCATTCCATGAGCCTAAGAGATCCGATTACTTATTGCAAGATATAGCATCGGAAATCGAACATACCAGCTTCAAAAGAGGTGAAATAATAATTTTTTTCAAAAAAGTTGCGTAATATATTTTCCCGATAAAAGAAAAAGGAAAACAGACTCTAATATTTTGAAAAATAATTGGAGCAGTGAATCTCTTTTTCACATGAGACTTGAAGGCAGCATCCCACTTGAAAATGGAAATCTTTCTTCGCTCGTCTATACTAGGAATTTAACTAGTTTGATACCTTACTATTTCATTTCTATTGATAATTCAGAAATGGCAAAACTACGGCTCTTGCCTCTAATGATATTTTTCGGTTCCTCGGTAACGTGATGTATTTATAGCTAAGCAATTTAATTATTCTTTTCTCATTTTACTTTCAACTTTATTAGTATTGATTCTTTATTCAGATGTTCGATCTAACAATGAAACCGGGCATGCACCTAAATGTAGATTTGATGTATTATAGTCTCCAAATATAAAAAGCTAGTGAGTATTTCGACGGGGAATTATTTTAAATTATAATTTAAATTAAATTATAGTAGTATTATACACATAACAAAAACTTAACAAAATTCTTAAAATCTGTGCCGAAGTTGTTTAAGGTATTTATATTTTTTGCATGCGGAAGGTGTATTTTATACCATAATACTTTATCAGGCCGCCTACCAAAAGACATTTGCTCGCATAACAACCTTCAAAGACTCAAACTACTTAGCCTGGGGTGGAACAAATTGGAGGGAGATATACCATTGAGTTTGGGTCAATGTACACAGCTTGAGATTATTGACTTGTCAGACAACAACTTTGGTGGAAATGTCCCTCGAGAAATTGGGAACATCACACAGCTTAAGGAATTATACCTTCACCGGAACAATTTGACAGGTATGGTCTTATCTTTATACTAATAATTTAACTGATTATCTCGAAATCAATTGATGATATATAACGTCATTCAATTTCATGCTTTGTTTTCAAGCTTTGCATTGTTTTACAGTTCAATAAATCTATGCAACCACATTGTGGCCACCCACAATTTAGTTTAATAGGGAAAATTTCAATTTGTTTAATTTATTTTTTAAAATAAAAATAGGATTTAGTTATTTTATTGTATTCTCTACATTATAGTTATTTTTTTTGTAATTTTTTTGCAACATTTATTTTATATTTATTTTTTAATAAAAATAAAAAGTTACAAAAAAATTATAAAAAAATAACTACAATGTAGAGAATACAATAAAATAACTAAATCTTATTTTTATTTTAAAAAATAAGTTAAATAATTTTTTTTTTCTATTTAATTAAGTGAATTGTGGGTGGCCACAATTTGGCTATTTAGCATTACTCTTTACATTATATCCATCATATGAAAAAAGATGATTAGAATTTACCATTTTGTCATAATTATTACTCATTTTTCTCGTTTTGGGGTTTGAGATGAAACGGATTTTGATGTCAAATCTAATAACCATTATAGGTTCAACAAGTTTTGAAAGATCACGTTAAGTACTCAAAATATCACAAGAGATACATATATTCACTTAATTTCATATAGTTGGACAACGCTAATTTACATTTCATAATTGATATGTAATGACCCGCATTTTTATTTTATTTAATATGGTATCGCGATAATTAATATCGCATCTTTCAGTAAATGAAACCCAGTTACCAGTTATATATGAATTCAGTTTATAGTCCTGATTTTTTTTATCAGAGATGGAGTATTATTTTAGCCGTATGCTTTAGTATGCATGAGAAAAACGCGACGAGGATTATTGAGCTATTCAATAATTATTATTTTTAATTGACTTAGCGAAGTCAAGTTATTTATTAATCGAGAAACGGAAGCAGTTATATTTTATTAGTGCTACTAGAAGTCGAGGATTTATTCCGACAGCAAAGCAGATTAAATCTACGGATTTAATTTAAGTTATATTATAGTTTATCAAGTCAGTAGGCAAGGAAAAAGATATCAAACAGATACAATAACGGATGATAGAGAATAGAAGCCAGTATTTTATTTACAGTTCACAGATTACAGGCTAGTTCTCAGCTTGGGGAAAATCGTCTAGTATATCAAAAAGATTTTGTACTCTACGTGGCCACTTACTGCCACTCAATAAAGTATTAACAATCAAAGGAAGAAAAGTCAATAAAAGAAAAGAAGACAGAGAGATATGAAATGTGTGGGGCTGTGCAAAATTTGCAGCAGCCTCCAATCCCCTTCAATTTCCACTCACTCTTACCTCCCCACCACTACCATAAAAATCATTAAAGTTGAGAGAAAGAAAATGAGTGTGCTGCCCACCACCCTTGTTCCCCATCTCTTCAGCCGCCCTCTTTTAATATCAACTCCCATCAACCAACAACTCCTTCTCATATAATCTCTTTTTAAGCTAGCATTCCTCTCATTTTCTTCATTGGCGCATCGGCAATCAAACGAAAAGGGAGATTCATTGTGCTGCCAGAGGTAAGCCTAGGCTTAAATCCCTCCATTTCCTTCATAAGTTCAGCCTGCAATTGTTAAGCAAATAAGCAATTTATTTCAGTTTCTATCCATTGAACTCCAGAGCAACTAACCAAAAACACAAGAACATTCAAGGTATTTTTACATCGGTATGCTTTCTTCTTTGTTACACGCCTCATTTCCCATGAAGCATATGATCAGTTTATTTGAAAAGCATAGTAGGAGACGAATGGTATAATCTTTTATCCATATAGAATCAACAACCCATGACTTTCACACAAGGCAAATACAATGAGAATTTCTGACGACACATAGCAAAACCATGATGCCTAGTTTCAATCTATAGCATAAACGACAATAGGAGCCAAAGGTTTAATTTACGGACTGCACTGAACTAAAAAAAAAACCATATCTTGCTGCTTTTGCATTTAAAAATACTAAGAGTTAGGGCCGAACCTCAACTGCTGGAACGAAGAAGGAAAACGGCGAACTCTCGTCGTCTTGCCTGCATCGGAAAGAAGGGCTGACAGCCCGATGGGGACGACGACGACGGTCGGGACAGGGCGAACTCGCCCAACCTCATCAGGGCCCCGAACAGCAGCTGCCCGGCGACGAGCTGAGACTTGTGCGCAGCAGCAGCGTCCAGGGGCAGCAGCGACGCGGTGAGAGGCGTAGGCCTTCTTACTCCAGTCGCCGGAGGAGAGAATCGCCGGAGGCAGCTGACGCCGATCAGATCAGAGCCGAGCAGGGGCTCGAGTGCAGCAACCGCGGACGCTCGACAGCGGCGTCCTTCCCTTTTCTGAAATCTAGGGCTCGACGTCAGAGCGGGATTTATGAGGATGGGAGACGAACGGCGCTGCTTCCAGGAGGCGACCGCCCGTCGGATTCCAGATGGAGGTGCGACATCGGCGATGACTTCCTTAGATTCAGGGCTCGATTGGGTTCTGCGGATGGACCAAAGGAGCAGAAAGAGAACGGTGCCGGGGTTAGACGCGTCAACAGACGACGCCGGCCGAAGCAAGCGACGGCTGAACGGCCGGAGAAGGAGGGCCGATCGAGCGCCGATTTTGAAGAAGAAGGAAGAGAGGCTCCGGCTGCTGTTGGGTGCGGTGGAGGAAGAGTGAGAGGGAGACTTGAGGTGAGGGGATGAGAGAGGAGGCGGAGCCGCCGGCCTCCGGGGACGGCGCTGCCGTCCGGTGGCGGCGGCAGGAGGGCGCAGAGAGCGAGAGAGAGTGGGCGGATCTTTCAACTGAGAGAGAGAGAGAAAGAGTGGCAAAATGTTACGGGAGAAAGAAGATAGAAAAGGGTGGTGTTAGGCTAGGTTTGTGATGGGCTTGAGGGTTTGGGCTTTGGGTGTTGGGCCATTACATTGGGCCGAATTATTTCTTTATTTTGGGCCGAGTCTTGGGCCGATTTTTAATAAGTGATGGGTCGATTTTTAAATGGTATTGGGCTTTGAGTAATGGGCCGATTTTATTAAATGCTTGGGCTTGGTTTAATTTTAAGATATGGCTTTTCTTTTATTTATTTATTTGGACCTCATAATTTTAATTATTTTGGGCCATTTTCCTTCAAATGCTGATTGGGCTCGATTTATTTTAAAAAGAATTGGGCCTTTATCTATATTATTTGGGCCGAATTATTTGAGCTTGGGTATGTTTTATTCTTAAGGAATTGAGCTTCCAATTTAATTGATTGGGCTTTCAATTAAATTCGAACTGGGCCAGTCTTTTATTTAATTGGCCCTTCTCATTATTTCTATTGGGCTCGATTTAATTAAGGAGTTGGGCTGATGCATATTTTATGATGGGCTAATTTTAAATTATGGACTGAAATTTTATTTAGTTGGGCTTTACATGATTTATTTGTTTGAGCCCAACAGACCTTATTTTAATATCGGCCTTATTATTTTATTTCTTTGGGCCGAGGCTTATTTAATTGCAGCTGGGCCTTGCGTACTTATTTAACTTAGCCCAGCTATTCATTATTTATTCATTGGGCCAAGATTTATTTAATTACTTAAGCCAATGAATTATTTCGATTGGGCTTTCGTACTATTTATTCAGGCCCACTTCTACTTAATTAATTATCAGGCTGCCTTGTTGAGCCTCTTAATTATTGAGCTTATATTAT
Organism: Salvia miltiorrhiza; assembly: GCF_028751815.1. Taxonomy (NCBI): domain Eukaryota; kingdom Viridiplantae; phylum Streptophyta; class Magnoliopsida; order Lamiales; family Lamiaceae; genus Salvia; species Salvia miltiorrhiza. Next base: position 76,784,373 of record NC_080387.1, read on the forward strand.
TGTTTCCTTAAGGCCAAATATTATTTTGAGCTACCATTATTTATTTGAGTTAAGCTACTCGTTTTATTTAATTAATTGGCTACTCTCTTTTGAGCCTATTAATTATTTGAGATTATATTAGTAATTATGTTTCTATCGAAAAGCCCGATAGTTTCTACAAGGTCACACCTCGTTTAAAGCCGAGTTAGTCATTTTTCAATCAAGTACAAATGCGAGATTTATTTCACAACTAGAATATTACGATGAGGAAGGAAGAAGCACAACTTTATTCGACCGCGTTAGACGAGAATTAGTTAAATCTATTAACAAGGATTAATAGTAGAATTCCCGATTATCGCTCAAAAGATTAGATCATGCATACCAGATTCATGCATAGTTAAATTACGCTTTCTCATTAATTAAGAATTTTCCTCGAGGCAATGTCTTATTTTATATTCTCGTGATTAAGGTCAAGCACGAGAGTAAGAACTACACAAGGAGTTAGAGTACCTTAGCAAAACTTTGCTATCAGGTGGGCAATTTCTTACGCGTAAATAAAATGCTATACCAGTGTTATGCTTTAAAATGCAAATTGGATCTTCAAGTGTGGTATGCTTTATTACACTTACATGAGTTAAGCTTTATTATGCTACACGTTAAATGAATTACGCTATGTTGTTTATACTATTTACGCCCTATGTAATTTACGCTTGATTACGCTTATTTACGCTTGAATGCTTTACGCTGATAAGTTTATGCCTGTGATTGATGCTTGCGTCTGTTGGGGGAGGCCTCCCTCAATAGTACGATGCCGTGTCCGCTGAGGAGGGCCTTCCTCACGGCGCGATGCCCGTGTCCGCTGAGAGAGGCCTCTCTCGCGGCGCGATGCCAGTATGCCAGTGTTACAGCGTCTATTGGGGGAGGCCTCCCTCAATAGTACGATGCCGTGACCGCTGAGGGAGGCCCCCTTCACGGCGCGATGCCAGTGTTCGTTGGAGAAGGCCTTCTCCACGACACGATGCGTGTATATGATTGTTGATGATGAAGAATGCCCTTATGCTATTTATGAATTTGGAAATGTTTAATGAGCAAATGATATGAAAGAAACTCATGCCTCTTATGCGATATTGTGAAATTGTTAATGATGTTATGTTATATGCTTGGCAACTGCCCACTAAGTACTCTTGTACTTAGCCCTTCGATGTTTATGTTTGTGTAGGTTGAGCTGTGATGGGCGATGAAGTGTTGCTGAATGGAGTTTTTGTCGAACTTAAAGTAGGCTCAGAAAGGATACATGTCTTCATACATGTATCTCAGTTATGCATTCCGCTGTAAACACTGATTATTTCAGTTACACCTTCCGTTACAAACTCTGATAATGTTTTAGCCAAGCCCCTAAAAATGCCTTTTTCCTTTTAAGGAATATAACGCGTATACAAGTTCTTTGAGTACCCTTTTTATGCGAACTATGCCTTTTTCCTTTTTAAGGAATATTTCACGCGTATTCAAGCTCTTTGAGTATTCTTTTATGCGCCCCTTTCTAAACCCGCTTCTTAATTTTCCTTCCCCAGTCATGGTTTTCCCGGATTAATTATCCTTAATTAAGGCCGGTCGTGACAGAGTGGTATCAGAGCAGTTCGTTTGCTCTGAGCCTAAGAGTTTATTTAAGCCAAACTTTGAATGGATCACTAAAGTGTCTAGAGTTCAATCGACAAAGCTCAGCACTTCATCGCATCACACTCAACGAAGCAGAATGATATTCCAAGTTTTGAGTTAATGTTTACAAAAAGTGAGAATTATCGTAATAGCAAAGTGAGTAACTGTTAATAGCTATGTTATGTTGTTATTGAATGAAATGATTTACGCAAGCACGATTAAGTATGCCTATGGAATGAATCCCTATGAACGTAGAGCTATTAAGATATGAGATCACCACTACGACAGAACATAGAAGCAAACATAGAAGAAATTAGATTGTATCTTTTGGTGGCTATAGTGAAGGCAGCAAGATAAGTGATGCGTATAGAATAATTTTTAAGCTTATGATTTTATAGCCGCTATGAATCTCCATGACTTATGCCTAAGTATCCAATTTAGATGATGTGATATTATATACTTAAGAAATTTTTATGACTCATGGATTTGAGATGCTAAAGACCCTTAGAGCTTACTACATCAATGTTGTCATTGGAGTTATGACTTGTTTACAAGTTAGAATAAGTTAACCTGTACAATAATTCTTTTGAGGCTTGTATTAGATTATGCTAGAGTGTACTAATTGGCACATCTTTGTTACTAGAATGCCGCCTAAGAGAGGACGCCCTGCGAGAAACAATAACAATCTCAGAAACCGTAACGCTGTACCAGAAGAACCACAAGATGCTCGAGGACATAACACATCTCCTCCGCCCCCAACTAGGAGAGTCGAAGAACTCTTTTTAAGGCAGAACCCACCTACGTTTGACGGAACGAGTGAACCGGCTGAAGCTGAGATTTGGGTGCGTGCAATGGAACGCATTTTCAACTTTCTACGTTGTACTGATAAGGAGCGCCTATCTTGCGTCTCATTCCAGCTAACAGGATCAGCTGACTTCTGGTGGGAAGCACGTCGAAAAATTCTGACACCTGAGCAATGGGCAAGTTATACTTGGGAAGATTTTAAGACAAGATTATATGATAAATATATTCCGAAAAGCTATAGGAAGAAGAAAGAAGCTGAGTTCTACGAGTTGAAGCAAGGAAAGAAATCTGTGGTTGAATACGACAAGGAATTCTGCAACCTGTCGAGGTTTGCTCCACAACAAGTGGACACAGAGGAGAAGATGGCAGAGAAATTTTGTGCCGGACTGCGGTACGAAATTAAGATGGCTCTAGCAAGCCACGGAGGACTCTCATACACGGAGTCTCTGAACAGGGCACTTGACGTTGAAGCTGCAATGCCGTCGGACAAGTCAGCCCCATTGTTGATCTCAACGCCAAATGATCCACCAGTAGCCTCACATACTCTCAAAGGGAAGCGCAAGTGGGACAACAACAAAGACAATATCAATCAGACTAATAAGAAAGTGTGGCAACAAAAAGAACGGGCCGAACAGTTTATTCAACAAAGGCACGAGGCACAGACTAATCTCGAGCCAACTGGAGGTAACCAAGGTCAGAGAGGAATTTCACCTTGCCCAAATTGCGGTAAGATGCATAGGGGTATCTGTCGGGCTGGAACTAACGGTTGTTACAATTGTGGCCAAAAAGGTCACTACTCCACGCAATGCCCCAACAGACAATGAGGTTCAGCAATTGGGAACACCCACACCCCTTACCAGCAATACGTGGACACTTACCAAATCAGTCTCAATCACATCAGTGAAAATCTTATGGAGACACCGCAGACAAGAAAAGCTACGTGGGAACTTGAAGACAAGATGAAGGAAAAATACCCCGAACTGTTTTAGCAGAGATAATATGCAAATTTCGGGACGAAATTTTTGTTAAGAGGGGTAGTATGTAATGACCCGCATTTTTATTTTATTTAATATGGTATCGCGATAATTAATATCGCATCTTTCAGTAAATGAAACCCAGTTACCAGTTATATATGAATTCAGTTTATAGTCCTGATTTTTTTTATCAGAGATGGAGTATTATTTTAGCCGTATGCTTTAGTATGCATGAGAAAAACGCGACGAGGATTATTGAGCTATTCAATAATTATTATTTTTAATTGACTTAGCGAAGTCAAGTTATTTATTAATCGAGAAACGGAAGCAGTTATATTTTATTAGTGCTACTAGAAGTCGAGGATTTATTCCGACAGCAAAGCAGATTAAATCTACGGATTTAATTTAAGTTATATTATAGTTTATCAAGTCAGTAGGCAAGGAAAAAGATATCAAACAGATACAATAACGGATGATAGAGAATAGAAGCCAGTATTTTATTTACAGTTCACAGATTACAGGCTAGTTCTCAGCTTGGGGAAAATCGTCTAGTATATCAAAAAGATTTTGTACTCTACGTGGCCACTTACTGCCACTCAATAAAGTATTAACAATCAAAGGAAGAAAAGTCAATAAAAGAAAAGAAGACAGAGAGATATGAAATGTGTGGGGCTGTGCAAAATTTGCAGCAGCCTCCAATCCCCTTCAATTTCCACTCACTCTTACCTCCCCACCACTACCATAAAAATCATTAAAGTTGAGAGAAAGAAAATGAGTGTGCTGCCCACCACCCTTGTTCCCCATCTCTTCAGCCGCCCTCTTTTAATATCAACTCCCATCAACCAACAACTCCTTCTCATATAATCTCTTTTTAAGCTAGCATTCCTCTCATTTTCTTCATTGGCGCATCGGCAATCAAACGAAAAGGGAGATTCATTGTGCTGCCAGAGGTAAGCCTAGGCTTAAATCCCTCCATTTCCTTCATAAGTTCAGCCTGCAATTGTTAAGCAAATAAGCAATTTATTTCAGTTTCTATCCATTGAACTCCAGAGCAACTAACCAAAAACACAAGAACATTCAAGGTATTTTTACATCGGTATGCTTTCTTCTTTGTTACACGCCTCATTTCCCATGAAGCATATGATCAGTTTATTTGAAAAGCATAGTAGGAGACGAATGGTATAATCTTTTATCCATATAGAATCAACAACCCATGACTTTCACACAAGGCAAATACAATGAGAATTTCTGACGACACATAGCAAAACCATGATGCCTAGTTTCAATCTATAGCATAAACGACAATAGGAGCCAAAGGTTTAATTTACGGACTGCACTGAACTAAAAAAAAAACCATATCTTGCTGCTTTTGCATTTAAAAATACTAAGAGTTAGGGCCGAACCTCAACTGCTGGAACGAAGAAGGAAAACGGCGAACTCTCGTCGTCTTGCCTGCATCGGAAAGAAGGGCTGACAGCCCGATGGGGACGACGACGACGGTCGGGACAGGGCGAACTCGCCCAACCTCATCAGGGCCCCGAACAGCAGCTGCCCGGCGACGAGCTGAGACTTGTGCGCAGCAGCAGCGTCCAGGGGCAGCAGCGACGCGGTGAGAGGCGTAGGCCTTCTTACTCCAGTCGCCGGAGGAGAGAATCGCCGGAGGCAGCTGACGCCGATCAGATCAGAGCCGAGCAGGGGCTCGAGTGCAGCAACCGCGGACGCTCGACAGCGGCGTCCTTCCCTTTTCTGAAATCTAGGGCTCGACGTCAGAGCGGGATTTATGAGGATGGGAGACGAACGGCGCTGCTTCCAGGAGGCGACCGCCCGTCGGATTCCAGATGGAGGTGCGACATCGGCGATGACTTCCTTAGATTCAGGGCTCGATTGGGTTCTGCGGATGGACCAAAGGAGCAGAAAGAGAACGGTGCCGGGGTTAGACGCGTCAACAGACGACGCCGGCCGAAGCAAGCGACGGCTGAACGGCCGGAGAAGGAGGGCCGATCGAGCGCCGATTTTGAAGAAGAAGGAAGAGAGGCTCCGGCTGCTGTTGGGTGCGGTGGAGGAAGAGTGAGAGGGAGACTTGAGGTGAGGGGATGAGAGAGGAGGCGGAGCCGCCGGCCTCCGGGGACGGCGCTGCCGTCCGGTGGCGGCGGCAGGAGGGCGCAGAGAGCGAGAGAGAGTGGGCGGATCTTTCAACTGAGAGAGAGAGAGAAAGAGTGGCAAAATGTTACGGGAGAAAGAAGATAGAAAAGGGTGGTGTTAGGCTAGGTTTGTGATGGGCTTGAGGGTTTGGGCTTTGGGTGTTGGGCCATTACATTGGGCCGAATTATTTCTTTATTTTGGGCCGAGTCTTGGGCCGATTTTTAATAAGTGATGGGTCGATTTTTAAATGGTATTGGGCTTTGAGTAATGGGCCGATTTTATTAAATGCTTGGGCTTGGTTTAATTTTAAGATATGGCTTTTCTTTTATTTATTTATTTGGACCTCATAATTTTAATTATTTTGGGCCATTTTCCTTCAAATGCTGATTGGGCTCGATTTATTTTAAAAAGAATTGGGCCTTTATCTATATTATTTGGGCCGAATTATTTGAGCTTGGGTATGTTTTATTCTTAAGGAATTGAGCTTCCAATTTAATTGATTGGGCTTTCAATTAAATTCGAACTGGGCCAGTCTTTTATTTAATTGGCCCTTCTCATTATTTCTATTGGGCTCGATTTAATTAAGGAGTTGGGCTGATGCATATTTTATGATGGGCTAATTTTAAATTATGGACTGAAATTTTATTTAGTTGGGCTTTACATGATTTATTTGTTTGAGCCCAACAGACCTTATTTTAATATCGGCCTTATTATTTTATTTCTTTGGGCCGAGGCTTATTTAATTGCAGCTGGGCCTTGCGTACTTATTTAACTTAGCCCAGCTATTCATTATTTATTCATTGGGCCAAGATTTATTTAATTACTTAAGCCAATGAATTATTTCGATTGGGCTTTCGTACTATTTATTCAGGCCCACTTCTACTTAATTAATTATCAGGCTGCCTTGTTGAGCCTCTTAATTATTGAGCTTATATTATTGTTTCCTTAAGGCCAAATATTATTTTGAGCTACCATTATTTATTTGAGTTAAGCTACTCGTTTTATTTAATTAATTGGCTACTCTCTTTTGAGCCTATTAATTATTTGAGATTATATTAGTAATTATGTTTCTATCGAAAAGCCCGATAGTTTCTACAAGGTCACACCTCGTTTAAAGCCGAGTTAGTCATTTTTCAATCAAGTACAAATGCGAGATTTATTTCACAACTAGAATATTACGATGAGGAAGGAAGAAGCACAACTTTATTCGACCGCGTTAGACGAGAATTAGTTAAATCTATTAACAAGGATTAATAGTAGAATTCCCGATTATCGCTCAAAAGATTAGATCATGCATACCAGATTCATGCATAGTTAAATTACGCTTTCTCATTAATTAAGAATTTTCCTCGAGGCAATGTCTTATTTTATATTCTCGTGATTAAGGTCAAGCACGAGAGTAAGAACTACACAAGGAGTTAGAGTACCTTAGCAAAACTTTGCTATCAGGTGGGCAATTTCTTACGCGTAAATAAAATGCTATACCAGTGTTATGCTTTAAAATGCAAATTGGATCTTCAAGTGTGGTATGCTTTATTACACTTACATGAGTTAAGCTTTATTATGCTACACGTTAAATGAATTACGCTATGTTGTTTATACTATTTACGCCCTATGTAATTTACGCTTGATTACGCTTATTTACGCTTGAATGCTTTACGCTGATAAGTTTATGCCTGTGATTGATGCTTGCGTCTGTTGGGGGAGGCCTCCCTCAATAGTACGATGCCGTGTCCGCTGAGGAGGGCCTTCCTCACGGCGCGATGCCCGTGTCCGCTGAGAGAGGCCTCTCTCGCGGCGCGATGCCAGTATGCCAGTGTTACAGCGTCTATTGGGGGAGGCCTCCCTCAATAGTACGATGCCGTGACCGCTGAGGGAGGCCCCCTTCACGGCGCGATGCCAGTGTTCGTTGGAGAAGGCCTTCTCCACGACACGATGCGTGTATATGATTGTTGATGATGAAGAATGCCCTTATGCTATTTATGAATTTGGAAATGTTTAATGAGCAAATGATATGAAAGAAACTCATGCCTCTTATGCGATATTGTGAAATTGTTAATGATGTTATGTTATATGCTTGGCAACTGCCCACTAAGTACTCTTGTACTTAGCCCTTCGATGTTTATGTTTGTGTAGGTTGAGCTGTGATGGGCGATGAAGTGTTGCTGAATGGAGTTTTTGTCGAACTTAAAGTAGGCTCAGAAAGGATACATGTCTTCATACATGTATCTCAGTTATGCATTCCGCTGTAAACACTGATTATTTCAGTTACACCTTCCGTTACAAACTCTGATAATGTTTTAGCCAAGCCCCTAAAAATGCCTTTTTCCTTTTAAGGAATATAACGCGTATACAAGTTCTTTGAGTACCCTTTTTATGCGAACTATGCCTTTTTCCTTTTTAAGGAATATTTCACGCGTATTCAAGCTCTTTGAGTATTCTTTTATGCGCCCCTTTCTAAACCCGCTTCTTAATTTTCCTTCCCCAGTCATGGTTTTCCCGGATTAATTATCCTTAATTAAGGCCGGTCGTGACATGATAAGATGTATGAATATTTTTATTTTCATTATTTGAATTTTTTCAGTCCCACCCTTGTAATGGGATATTAGCTCACGTAATAGTATTTATGAAGGTCTTGAGATATCCTAAAATCTTACTTATGTTATTTTTATTTATCTAAGATAATCGTAATTAAACAATAATTATCAACACACCTTTTGTTTATATCCACAACTTCCCCCATTGACGTTCACATTTTATTTCTTCGAGTTTATTTCTCTTCGCCGGCCGTCACCAAATTTTCTTTGGATTAAAATATTGGCCAACAATCACTTTAGTTCATGTATCACGATGCACGAGAAGGCGTACTAATTATATAATATTTATCCTCACTTTCATATAATTAGGAAAAGCACATCACTAACTATTTTTCTACCAATACTTATGATTTTGGAGGTCATACTATTTGTAACATATCTTTATGCCTGATTCAGATCGAGCTTTCATGATTTAACACAATTTCACCGGTGGTATTCCAAAAGAGATTGTTTATCTTAATAATTTAGAGATATTAGACATGAGTGGCAACAATCTTAGTGGACCATTTCCAAGACAAATTTTGAACATCACAAGTCTCCGTGAACTACACCTCATCTTCGCCTCTTTAAATGGTATGTCTGCACTACTCTTTAAGCCAAAACTTTAGTGAAAGAGTTTGGTATATCGTAACTAACCATGAGAATTGGAAATAATTCTCCCACTAGACCTCACATTATACTTTACATGATTTCTTAAAACTCGTGTCATCCCAAATCTAATAACCATTATAGATTCAACAAGTTTTGAAAGATCACGCTGAGTACTCAAAATATCACAAGAGCTCGATGTGCTCCCTTTCTCCACTCACATTATATTTTACAGGATTTCTTAAAACTCGTGTCATCCCAAATCTAATAATCATTGATATTGCTCATGATTACTGTGGTGGGCTCTTATTTATTTATTTTTAATTATTAAATGTTTACAGATTAGCCCATATGACATTATATATTCACTTTCATATAATTAGAAAAAGCACACCAGTAACTAATTTTCTAGTACTAATTATGATTTTAGATTGGTTAGATTAACTATATATGACTCTGCATTGAATAGGTTAGATATAAATTTTTGTACATTAATCTTTTGGCAATAAACCGTATGCTTTGATTAAAAAAAAAATGACATTTTAATTTTATTTTAACAACTGAAAACCAATTTGTAAATATCAGAGGACCCCCTTAATTGAACCATTGCCAAGACTGAATTGAACCGAGTCTAAATTATTTGCATTGAACAATTACCATATAATCACCTAATAATGTATTCAAATTAACAAAAATGAACCATTAAATATAGTGTTCTAATACTTATTATTTTTGTGGTCGTGTTATAATAATCAAATCAATTTTTTTATGACTTGGCAATTATGGAGGTGATGTTCCAAAAGATATCGATTATGTATATCTTGGGAACAAGAAATTCCACAATGCAATGAAAACTTTAGCAAATCTTTGGCCATCTTTCGTTCAATTATAAATCAGTTTAGTGTTAAAAAAAATGAGATATATGGAACATTTGCAAATTCTTGTGAAGGTTTGCTACTAACTTTCAGGTACAATATTTTGTTTTCTTAGCTTGCTGGTTTGTTCTTATATAACTAATTTATGCTTACTCTAACAGCAGTTGAATTTTCTATTTCCAGCCATATTGGATCTTCTATTTTCTCAATGTAAACAAATGATTTGTTAAATTATGATGTCATCAAGTACACTTGGCGTGTCTTCGTGATACAGGAAAATATAAGATTTGTAACAAAATATCTTGTGTGTAATGCTAATTGATTTATACTTTAAAGGCACTTAGCAAATAATAAAGTTTCAGTGTATGTTTTCAAGTACAAAACAAAATGTCTTTCTTACTATACTCCATCTTTAAAGCGATTGAAATGAAGGGTTCTTTAATTTTTAGGTCCAATACCATCCACCATTGGGAATCTATCCAATTTGTCGTCGCTATGGCTCTCTTCCAACAAATTAAATGGTGAGCTTCCATTCTCCATCTGCAACTTGATATAACTTCTTTACAAACTTGATTGGATCTTTGGCCATTTTTTGTTTAAACTAGTCTTTTTAATATTTTACATTTGTTAAGATAAGATTTGTCTAATTCCTTTGCCAATGCATGCACAATATTAAACTAGTCTTTTTAATATTTCTATACTTGCAATTCCATCAATATTTATGAGAGGGTGTATTTTTTAGTCTAACAATTTGAGTGTTAATAAATTGCAAGAAAATTTGCCTATACGTGTGTTCATATAAGATATGCGATTTGTCTAATTCCTTTGTCACTCCATGTGCAATATGAACAAGATTTATATATAAAAAAAAAGTCGAGTAATATATTTTCTCAATAAAAGAAAAAGAAAAACATACTCTAATATTTTGAAAAATAATTGAAGCAGTGTAATCTCTTTTTCACATGGATAATAGAGTGACTTATTTAGAACTCTAGCTGGGGTATGACTTGTGGGACTCGAAGGCAGCATCCCACTAGAGATTGGAAATCTGTCTTCACTTGTTTATCTTGATATGAATATGGAAACTCTTTTCATGGTACTATTTCCTCTATCTATTTTTTAATTTGTTGTTAATAGAATATATTTATTTATATGGTAATCCTATCAGCTTGTGTGATATCCCGACTTTTCTACAAGAAATATAGAAGATCTTTACTTAGTTTATTATTGATACACGTCCATTTTTAATAAATTATATTATTCCAAAGAAATTTTACAACTTTGACGTTCATGATTTTTTTTTTTAGAAATTAGTTGATAATGTCATTCAATTTCATGCTTTCACTACCTTGTTATGCCATTTTTTTTAATTATGCTTTATTGACTTGATTGGAATAATAATTTAGTTTTTGAAATAATTCAAAAATATGGAAAAGAATTTTGGGTTGTCTAAATTTTTTATAAAAACTATTTTTGATTGAATGATATTTTTATCTAAGAATCAATAGAATACATGTTTTTATTAAAGAAGACCCTTTCATAAAAAACATAAGAAAGTGGGCATTTTTATCTATTAACACTTAGTTTTATCCATCTAAACTAATCCTCAAAAATAAGTTTTTATAATATTTTTGATGAATTAATAGTTATTTGAGTAGAAGTCAAAATTTGTGGCTCAATGATTTGACTTCCACGCGGCATTGTCACATAAGTCAAATAATAACTTGCAAATTGAGTTGTCTTGTAAATTAATACTTTATCCGTTTCATAAAAGTGTTGTCACGACCGGTCCTAATTAAGGATAATTAAGCCGGGGAAACCGTGACTAATGGAGGGAGATTAGAAGCGGGGTAGAAAGGGGAATAATCAAACAAGAAAGGATCACATTTCATCATTTAATAAAAGGAATATTTATAATATAACAGAAGTTTAGTCGTATAGACTCAAATAACTAGTAAGTTCAGATATCTCTGACTTAGCCAAATAAACATAAAACTTCTGAGTACGCAGCGGAATATGATTCTGATTACATGTATGAAGACATGTAACCCTAGAGTTCATTAACACATAATAAGACAAAAGAATCCCGCTCGTCACTTCATCACCATCGGCAGCTACTCAACCTGCACATTTAGAAATATATGCAGGGCTTGAGTACAAAAGTACTCAGTGGGCACGTATGCCTAAGTATAAAATACATGCTTCAAAACTGTAAATTGTCATGCCATAATTAAACAGTACAGCAAGGGAGTTTTTCGCTAAAAGGCCCAAGCTTACTAAATTCATTTGTGATTCTTAAAGTTCGACTGCAGTCTAAGTTCTCTTGTAATCTATCATATCTGGAACTTTGTGCCGGAGAGGTGGCCACCTCTCACGGTCACTTGACCGGCCAACCCGCTAGATGACTCACGGTCACTGGTGTACACTAGCCCTGGCAGGATAGCTATCAACTGCTCAGGACCCGAATTCGATTGCATAATAAAAGTCACATCAGATAGATATCATACTGAAATTTAAATATTTTATGGCAAGACAATATTTGAAATAACTTCAATTAATTTAGTCATGAAATAACTTGCTTGAACGTAACATTTAAACTCATTTGATATATATGAAAGTAATGCCCACCTGATAGAAACTTTTTGTGATACAGTAGCTCCTTGACCGATTATTAATCTCGTGCTTGACCTTTATTACGAGAATATAATTAAGATACTGCTCGAGTAAAATCCTCAAATAATGAGAATACAGAATTAATGATGCATGATCCTTATGCATGAATTATTATTCTGAAATAATAATCAGGGAATTTCTATTGTTAATCCAAGCTATCGGATTTAAATAAAAGCTAAGTTTCATCTCATGAAACCGGATAATTAACTAAAATTAATCTATTCTCTTCAGGATGTTATAATCCACTGATTAAATAAATCCATCTTTATTGGTCGTTACTAAGAAATAACTAATTCGGCTTATTCGCTGAATAACCTCATAAATTAATCGGGCTTAATAAATAGGAATAAATAATGTTATAAGATTAAATAATTAAGAGGCTTAACATAAGGCAGCCTAATAATTAATTAAATAGAAGTGGGCTTGAATAATTAACATGAGAGGCCTAATTGAAATAACTTATCGGCTCAATTAATTAAATAAATCTTGGCCCAATAAATAATTTGATTAGCTGGGCTCAATTAAATAAATCAAACGAGGCCCAACGAAGATAATATAACAGCCCAATAAAATAGATGGGCTTCAATTTAAATAAATTCGGCCCAATGAAATAATTTAATAAAGGCCCATCTAAGTAAAATAATTAAGGCCCAACAAATAAATAAGGGCCCAAAAATAATTTAGCCCAAATCAATTAAAATCGGCCCATATAAATAAATCAGAGGCCCAATTACAATAATTAAAATCGGCCCAAGACTCGGCCCAAAATAAAGAAATAACACGGCCCAGATGATTTAATTCGGCCCAAAATATGTGCCCAAAATAATTAAAAGCCCAAGTAAATTAAATGAAGAGGTCCAAAACTAAATATTTTCGGCCCAACTGAAAAAAAAACAAGGCCCAATCAATTAAAATTTGAGAGCCCAACTCTCTTTCTCTCCCAACAACTCTCGGTTCTCTCTCCCTATTCCTCAAAATTCACGCACACACACATATAGACGCACATCTCTCTCTCTCTTGCTCAAGATCCAATCGAGCTCTCTCCCTCTCTCAATTCATGGCTGCCTCGTGAGCTCCACCGTCGCTGCTGCTGTGAATCCGACGATCGGCCGCCGTTCTCAGCTTCACGATCCTTTTCCTTTCTCAAAACTCGAACCAGACGCTGCCGTTTGGAACTCTTTTCCGTCTCCGAGGTCCACCGCCGCCGTCGCGGAACCGGCGACTCAGTCGGCGCCGGTTGCACCTGCTTCTCTTTCTCCCCGTCTCTAACGTGAAGGGGATCGAAAGCTCTAAATATCCCCTGAAGTTTCAGACCGGTTTTCTCCCTCAAATCCGATCTGTCTTCCTTCTCCGGTTACACCGCTGCCGCCTGCTCCGAGCGGCGTCGACTGTCGACGCGTCAAAGCCCCGGCGCCGTCCTCTCTTTCGGCCCTCCGGCTCAACTCCGGCAAAGCAGCTCGTCGTCGCTGCAACTGGAAGGTCGGGAGATTCGCCGTGTCGCTGCTTCGATCCGCCACCGCCTTGAGCTATCGCCGTTGTCTGGAGCTGCTGCTGTTTCACCGGAGTCGCGGCTTGCTGGAGGAGCGCCGCCGCCTGCCGCTGCTGTTGGCCAGCCTTCTTCCTATCTCTCCCTCTCGATCCGGCCTCAGCCGAAGCGGGTGCCGCCGCCGCTGCCGTCTGTGGAAGACCGGCGAGCGCCTCCTCTTCCCTCCGCCGACCAGCTTCTCGTCCAGCCGCCATCCACCCACTGCTATCTCTGGATCGACAGCAGTAGGAGCACCAGGCCACCGTCGTCGTTGATTCCCCGAGCCCCGACGCCGCTGCACTCCAGAATCGGCGAGAGCCATCGTCGAGGTCGGGAGTCGTCTGCCTTTCACCCCTCGACGCCGCCGACGCTGCTGTCCCCGCGGGTTGCCGCCCAGATATCGTATCTCGGCTTGACTAAGCAGAGCAGCGCCCCTCATCTCTAAAAGCTAAGTCTCCATCTACTCTATTGTAAAGCTCGATTTTCCTTGTTGTGCTTAGTATGTTGAGTCCCTTAAGTTCTTACATACAAGTATAGTGATTGGTGTTCTGCCTTATAGAGTGTGAGATGTCTTTGTTCTATCCCCTGCTATTGTATTTTGATTCATGTTGCTACATGATGGGAGCTCTCATGGCTTTGGTTGTACAGTGGTAATATTTCAATGTATGAATCATACTACTTCCGTGAAATGCCATAATTCATGGGTTCGCATATGTGGTTTGCTATGAGCTCTATAGATATGAATACAACAGGAAAGTAACTGATGCTATTTCATATAGAGTATGTAACTTTGCTAAGTTTTTCAAGCTTATGGTCATCTATCATTTGAAACTGATATGATGCTGGTATGGATGTGGGTGCATTGAAGGAATGGAATAGTGTAAATACCTTGAATGTCTTGTTGAATGGCTGTTTCGTTGTTGGATTATATGCAGCAAAATGAACTGAAATAACCAAGTTGCTGTTCATAAATGTAGGTGGAATCCTGAGTGCATTAAAGAGAATTCAAAGAAGGCTTACCTCCTTGAAGTTTGGCAAGAAGAAGAGTACTTTACTCCCCTTGAAACTTGACGGACAGTGAATGAAGTAGGGAGTTTGTTGGCTGGGGTTGATACTAATAATTCATTGGTGAAGACTTGAGTGTAATGGTGGGGAAAAGGAAAGAAAAACATAATGATAGTGGTGTATAGAAGTTGGGAAACAAAGTTTAATGGAAAGAAAAAGAGAAGAAAAAGAAAGGAAAAAAAAAAAAAATGTAGAGGAAAATTATTGATGTATTTTCTCTGACTCGGTGATTCTGTAACTGTAAAGTGAATCACGTGCTCATATTTGCTTGTACTGTTTATTTAAATAAATCTCGATTTCGACATGTGATATCTCGCTAAAATCGATAAGTTATAAAATGAATCTAAATTAAATCCGCAGATTTAATTCGTTCATTGATCTGATATCTAAATTAAATCCGCAGATTTAATTAACTCACGAGTCTGAAATAATCCACAACTTGAGTAAGAATAAAATCTAATTCCATCTCGCTTAAATAAATAACGTGACTTTGCTAAGTCAGTTATAACTCTGAAATAATATCATTGACTGCTTTAACAATATAAATTCAGGATCATAAGCTGAATTCATATCAGAATAATATCCGTTTTCATTCACTGATGAACAAAAATACACACTCATTACTGGATTTAAAATATATAAAAGAGCGGGTCACTACAAGTGTGCATCATTTTTTTTAGCACGAATTTTAATAAAATGTTAAATAAGTGTATTGTGAGTTGAAAAAGTGATTGACCTTATTAAAAAATAAAAATAAGAAATAAAAAATTAGTGGTGTAGTAGTGTCCAATAATGACAATGCACACTCTTATGTGCCGGAGTAAGCTAGTCTCCAAAAATTCTAGGCTCACAAGAACAGTTTTAGATTTGAATATAAAGGGCATTTGTAGGCTTCTAGTCTCCAAAATTCTAGGCATATTTTAAATCAACTATTACTCTCTTTTTAATTAAAAAAAAAGATTAATAACGATTTTTCATTTTCCCAATAGTGATTCAAATCCCTAATCTATTAATTGGAAGTGGAGAACTTTACCAATTGAGTCACGCTTCGTTATGAAATTAACTATATACTTATAACTTTGCATGACTATACATGACTTTGAATTGATTAGATATAAATTCTTGCACATTAATCTTTTTGCAATAAACCGTATGCTTTGATTTAAAAAAATGACATTTTAATTTTATTTTAACAATTTAATACCAATTTGTAAATATCAGAGGGCCCACAAAACTTAATTGATATTGCTCAATCATAACTATATAAAACTTTGCTTGACTATATATAACTTTGAATTGATTAGATATAAATTCTTGCACATTAATCTTGTTGCAATAAACCGTATGCTTTGATTAAAAAAAATGACATTTTAATTTTATTTTAACAACTTGATACCAATTTGTAAATATCAGAGGGCCCACAAAACTTAATTGATATTGCTCATGATTACTTTGGTAGACTCTAAACCGAATTATTGACCACTACTTAGCCCATATCACAAGATATATTGCTCATGATTACTACGGTGGGCTCTTATTATTATTATTATTATTATTATTATTATTATTATTATTTCTCTCTCTTTTTCTATACTTGACTCGGTTTACATCGATCTAATTAAATGGAATTGTTTACAAATTAGCCCATATGACAATATATATTCACTTTCATATAATCAGAAAAAGCACACCACTAACTAATTTTCTAATAGTAATTATGATTTTAGATTTAACTATATATGACTCTGCATTGAATAGGTTAGATATAAATTCTTGTACATTAATCTTTTAGCAATAAACCGTATGATTTGATAAAAAAAATGACTTTTTAATTTTATTTTAACAACTGAAAAACCAATTTGTAAATATCACATGCCCCACTTAATTGAAATATTGCCAAGACTAAATTGAACCGAGACAAAATTATTTGGATTGAACAATTACCATTTAATATTCACCTAATAATGTATTCAAATTGACAAAAACGAACCATTAAATATAGTGTTCTAATTATACTTATTATTTTTGTGGTCATGTTATAATAATCAAATCAATTCTTTTACGACTTGGCAATCAAAGAGATTGATTATGTATATCTTGGGAATAAGAAATTCCACAATGTTATGAAAACTTTAGGCCATCTTAAGTTCAATTATAAATCAGTTTAGTGGTAAAAAATGAGATATATGGAACATTACGTAAATTATCTGTCGTCCATTTCCTAATTTGTTGGTTTTAGATACATTTGTTGAAAAGATATTTCAAATTATCTGCCAAAGTAAATGGTGAGCTTCCACTCTATTTACAACTTGACATCCCTTGCTATCTGCAACTTGGCAGAAACGCTTGCAAAACTTGATCAGATCTTTAGCTTATTTTGTTTTCTTAGCTTGCTGGCTTCTTCTCATATAACTAATTTATGCTTAGTTAGATAAATACTCTAACAACAATTGCATTTTCTGTTTCCAGCCATATTGGATCTTCTATTTTCTCAATGTTAACTAAATTATGATGTCATCAAGTATACTTGGTGTGTCTTCGTGATATAGGGAATATAAGATGTGTAACAAAATATCTTGCGTGCATTGCTAATTGATTTATAATTTAAAGGCATTTAGCAAATAATAATGTTTCAGTTTATGTTTTCAAGTACAAAAGAAAATGTCTTTCTTATTGTGCTCCATCTTTAAAGTGATTGAAATGAAGGGTTCTTCAATTTTTAGGTCCAATACCATCCACCATTGGGAATCTAACAAATTTGTCCTGGCTAGAACTCTCTTCCAACAATTTAAATGGTGAGCTTCCATTCTCCATCTTCAGCTTGACATAACATCTTTACAAACTTGATCGGATCTTTGGCCATTTTTGTATGACTTAGCTAATTTGTGTCAAAAGATCTGAGTGCTTTACATCTCTATCTTTAAAGTGATTTATATGAAGGGTTCTCCAATTTTCAGGTCCAATACCATCCACCATTGGGAATCTATCAAATTTGGAGTATTTGTGGCTCTCTTCCAACAAATTAAATGGTGAGCTTCCATTCTCCATGTGCAACATGACATCCTTTCAAATTCTTATTTTCTCAAATAACAGTTTGGAAATCTTTGGACATATTTCATCTAAATGCAAATCACTTTAGTGGCCCCATTCCATCAATATTTATGAGAGGGTGTATTTTTGAGTCTAACAATTTGAGTGTTAATAAATTGCAAGAAAATTTGCCTATACGTGTGTTCATATAAGATATGCGATTTGTCTAATTCCTTTGTCACTCCATGTGCAATATGAACTAGATTTATATATATATAAAAAAAGTCGAGTAATATATTTTCTCAATAAAAGAAAAAGGAAAACATACTCTAATATTTTGAAAAATAATTGAAGCAGTGTAATCTCTTTTTCACATGGATAATAGAGTGACTTATTTAGAACTCTAGCTGGGGTATGACTTGTGGGACTCGAAGGCAGCATCCCACTAGAGATTGGAAATCTGTCTTCACTTGTTTATCTTGATATGAATATGGAAACTCTTTTCATGGTACTATTTCCTCTATCTATTTTTTAATTTGTTGTTAATAGAATATATTTATTTATATTGAGTACTGCTAAACACACATAATATGTGCGCACATAATGCCCTTGAAAATTTATTACCTAATTTGAATTATTATTATTACCAAATTACCCTTAATTAATATTGGAAATTTTCTAAAGATTTTTTCCCTTTATTTATTGCAACAATTTTGGAAACAAAATATTGATATGGCCACTAATCAAGATCCTATATACATAGAAATTGGCACTTCATTTTAGAAAAGATATAAACACGGTTTTGTTATTTACAGTGCAATTATTTTGATTTATCATGATCATATCTATTGAAAACATTATTAATTTTTTTCTTTTTTTCTTTTCTATTTTATTTTAGATTATTGCAATTTGTTTTCATCAATATTGATATGTTTGATTTTTGTCTTCTTATTGTTGTGTTAATGTTTTTTTCTTAAGAGATTCTATATATATGATGTTAAGAGGATGATTGCCAGCGCCTCATAATACTAATATATTTGAATTTTGAAATTTTTTATGCATATATTTGAGGGAAAATATGATTATCACTCATAATAATAATAATATTCCTATAGATAAAGTGTTATGAAAAAAAATGGTACGGAAATTTTGGCATAATTTTTTAATGAAATAGATTTCATTCTACCATGGCTTTCTTAATGACGTGAAAAGAAATTAGAACAAAGAAGTACTCCTATATATTTAATTCTTAGCTACATTGAGCGTTTCTTAAGGTGTAAGTTGAAGGAAACAAAAATTTAATTAATAAGGGAAGATTATAGATGATCTTTTCCTTAATAATCATCAGGGTAATTATGTAAATTATAATTTCAACTTAAATAAACATAATTTCTTAATCTATGGAAATGTGTAAAATGACAAAAAAATCCAATTATGTGCGCACATAATATGTGCATTTAGCATTATTGTTATTTTATATGGTAATCCTATCAGCTTGTGTGATATCCCGACTTTTCTATAAGAAATATAGAAGATCTTTACTTAGTTTATTATTGATACACGTCCATTTTTAATAAATTATATTATTCCAAAGAAATTTTACAACTTTGACGTTCATGATGTTTTTTTTTTTGAAATTAGTTGATAATGTCATTCAATTTCATGCTTTCACTACCTTGTTATGCCATTTTTTTTAATTATGCTTTATTGACTTGATTGGAATAATAATTTAGTTTTTGAAATAATTCAAAAATATGGAAAAGAATTTTGGGTTGTCTAAATTTTTTATAAAAACTATTTTTGATTGAATAATATTTTTATCTAAGAATCAATAGAATACATGTTTTTATTAAAGAAGACCCTTTCATAAAAAACATAAGAAAGTGGGCATTTTTATCTATTAACACTTAGTTTTATCCATCTAAACTAATCCTCAAAAATAAGTTTTTATAATATTTTTGATGAATTAATAGTTATTTGAGTAGAAGTCAAAATTTGTGGCTCAATGATTTGACTTCCACGCGGCATTGTCACATAAGTCAAATAATAACTTGCAAATTGAGTTGTCTTGTAAATTAATACTTTATCCGTTCCATAAAAGTGTGCATCATTTTTTTTAGCACGAATTTTAATAAAATGTTAAATAAGTGTATTGAGAGTTGAAAAAATGATTGACCTTATTAAAAAATAAAAATAAGAAATAAAAAATTAGTGGTGTAGTAGTGTCCAATAATGACAATGCACACTCTTATGTGCCGGAGTAAGCTAGTCTCCAAAAATTGTAGGCTCACAAGAACAGTTTTAGATTTGAATATAAAGGGCATTTGTAGGCTTCTAGTCTCCAAAATTCTAGGCATATTTTAAATCAACTATTACTCTCTTTTTAATTAAAAAAAAAAAGATTAATAACGATTTTTCATTTTCCCAATAGTGATTCAAATCCCTAATCTATTAATTGGAAGTGGAGAACTTTACCAATTGAGTCACGCTTCGTTATGAAATTAACTATATACTTATAACTTTGCATGACTATACATGACTTTGAATTGATTAGATATAAATTCTTGCACATTAATCTTTTTGCAATAAACCGTATGCTTTGATTTAAAAAAATGACATTTTAATTTTATTTTAACAATTTAATACCAATTTGTAAATATCAGAGGGCCCACAAAACTTAATTGATATTGCTCAATTCATAACTATATAAAACTTTGCATGACGATATATAACTTTGAATTGATTAGATATAAATTCTTGCACATTAATCTTTTTGCAATAAACCGTATGCTTTGATTAAAAAAATGACATTTTAATTTTATTTTAACAACTTGATACCAATTTGTAAATATCAGAGGGCCCACAAAACTTAATTGATATTGCTCATGATTACTTTGGTAGACTCTAAACCGAATTATTGACCACTACTTAGCCCATATCACAAGATATATTGCTCATGATTACTACGGTGGGCTCTTATTATTATTATTATTATTATTATTATTATTATTATTATTATTATTATTATTATTATTATTATTTCTCTCTCTTTTTCTATACTTGACTCGGTTTACATCGATCTAATTAAATGGAATTGTTTACAAATTAGCCCATATGACAATATATATTCACTTTCATATAATCAGAAAAAGCACACCACTAACTAATTTTCTAATAGTAATTATGATTTTAGATTTAACTATATATGACTCTGCATTGAATAGGTTAGATATAAATTCTTGTACATTAATCTTTTAGCAATAAACCGTATGATTTGATAAAAAAAATGACTTTTTAATTTTATTTTAACAACTGAAAAACCAATTTGTAAATATCACATGCCCCACTTAATTGAAATATTGCCAAGACTAAATTGAACCGAGACAAAATTATTTGGATTGAACAATTACCATTTAATATTCACCTAATAATGTATTCAAATTGACAAAAACGAACCATTAAATATAGTGTTCTAATTATACTTATTATTTTTGTGGTCATGTTATAATAATCAAATCAATTCTTTTACGACTTGGCAATCAAAGAGATTGATTATGTATATCTTGGGAATAAGAAATTCCACAATGCTATGAAAACTTTAGGCCATCTTAAGTTCAATTATAAATCAGTTTAGTGGTAAAAAATGAGATATATGGAACATTACGTAAATTATCTGTCGTCCATTTCCTAATTTATTGGTTTTAGATACATTTGTTGAAAAGATATTTCAAATTATCTGCCAAAGTAAATGGTGAGCTTCCACTCTATTTACAACTTGACATCCCTTGCTATCTGCAACTTGGCAGAAACGCTTGCAAAACTTGATCAGATCTTTAGCTTATTTTGTTTTCTTAGCTTGCTGGCTTCTTCTCATATAACTAATTTATGCTTAGTTAGATAAATACTCTAACAGCAATTGGATTTTCTGTTTCCAGCCATATTGGATCTTCTATTTTCTCAATGTTAACTAAATTATGATGTTATCAAGTATAGTTGGTGTGTCTTCGTGATATAGGGAATATAAGATGTGTAACAAAATGTCACGACCGGCCTTAATTAAGGATAATTAATCCGGGAAAACCATGACTGGGGAAGGGAAATTACGAAGCGGGTTTAGAAAGGGGCGCATAAAAGAATACTCAAAGAGCTTGAATACGCGTGAAATATTCCTTAAAAGGAAAAAGGCATAGTTCGCAAAAAAAGGGTACTCAAAGAACTTGTATACGCGTTATATTCCTTAAAAGGAAAAAGGCATCGTTAGGGGCTTCGCTAAAACATTATCAGAGTTTGCAACGGAAGGCGTAACTGAAATAATCAGTGTTTACAGCGGAATGCATAACTAAGATACATGTATGAAGACATGTATCCTTTCTGAGCCTACTTTAAGTTCGACAAAAACTCCACTCAGCAACAACACTTCATCGCCCATCACAGCTCAACCTGCACAAACATAAACATACGAAGGGCTGAGTACAAGAGTACTCAGTGGGCAGTGCCAAGCATATAACATAATATCAACAACAAAACACAACTTCGCATAAGAGGCATAAGTTTCTTTCAAATCCTTTGCTCATTAAACATTTCCATATTCATAAACAGCATGAGCGCATTCTTCATCATCAACAATCATAACAAGCATCGTGTCGTGGAGAAGGCCTTCCCAAACGAACACGGGCATCGCGCCGTGAGGGGGAGCCTCCCTCAGCGGTCACGGCATCGTACTATTGAGGGAGGCCTCCCCCAATAGACGCTGTAACACTGGCATATTGGCATACTGGCATCGCGCCGCGAGAGAGGCCTCTCTCAGCGGACACGGGCATCGCGCCGTGAGGAAGGCCCTCCTCAGCGGACACGGCATCGTACTGTTGAGGGAGGCCTCCCCCAACAGACGCAAGCATCAATCACAGGCATAAACTTATCAGCGTAAAGCATTCAAGCGTAAATAAGCGTAATCAAGCGTAAATCATTTAACGTAAAGCATAATAAAGCATACCACACTTGAAGATCCAATTTGCATTTTAAAGCATAACACATACATAGCATTTTATTTACGCGTAAGAAATTGCCCACCTGATAGCAAAGTTTTGCTAAGGTACTCTAACTCCTTGTGTAGTTCTTACTCTCGCGCTTGACCTTAATCACGAGAATATAAAATAAGACATTACCTCGAGGAAAATTCTTAATTAATGAGAAATCGTAATTAACTATGCATGAATCTGGTATGCATGAACTAATCTTCTGAGCGATAATCGGGAATTCTACTATTAATCCTTGTTAATAGATTTAGCTAATTCTCGTCTAGCGCGGTCGAATAAAACTGTGATTATTCCTTCCTCATCGGAATATTCTAGTCGTGAAATAAACCTCGCATTTGTACTTGATTGAAAAAGGACTAACTCGGCTTTAAACGAGGTGTGACCTTGTAGAAATTATCGGGCTTTTCGATAGAAACATCATTACTAGCGTAACCTCAAATAATTAATAGGCTCAAAAGAGAGTAGCCAATTAATTAAATAAACCAGTGGCTTAAATGAAATAAACAATAATGGCTTGCTTTAAAGTCGGAAGTCCAAAAACATTAATTAATAAACTGGGCGGCTCATTACTGATAAATAATTGGGCTCCATCAAAAATTGATACTGCTAGGCTTAGCTCAAAGGAGTAACTTCAGCTCAAGCTTTAAAAGAATTAAAGCCCAACTTAAAAAGTCTTCGACCCAAAACAATTAAAATAGGGGTCCAAATAATAATTAATGTGGACTGAAAAGAATTAATCTTAGCCCAAAAAGGCAATTTAATCGGCCCAAATGATGAATTAAACTGGCCCAACGAAATATAAATAAGACTAGAATAATAGCCCATCATAAAATATGCATCAGCCCAACTCCTTAATTAAATCGAGCCCAATAAAAATAATATAACAAAGGCCCAAAGAAAATAACTAGGAGGTCCAATCGGAATAAAATAACAAAGCCCAATGAATTAATTAAATTAGGCACAATTACAATAAATAATAAAGCCAAAAAAATCAGTTGGCCCAATTCAAATAAATAATAAAGCCCAAAAATCAGATGGCCCAATTTAAATAAATAATAAAGCCCAAAAATCAGTTGGCCCAATTTATTTAAAATAAACAAGCTCACAATTTAGCCCAATTAATTAAAATAGGGGTAAGCCCAACATAGCCCAATCCCTCTCTCTTCTCAAGCTCTCGGCTCTCTTTCTCTCTCAACTCTCAAACGTTTTTCTCTCTCTTTTCTCTCTCTCAAGAACCGACGCTCCCTCTCTTCCTCAAGGCCGGCCGATCGGCCTCTTCTCCTCTCACCGAGATTCCGTTCGGCCACCGCCTGCTCCGACCGGCGTCGTCTTCTTTCTTCCTCAAAATCCAATCTCGCCTTTCTCTCTCTGGAAGAGCCGCTCGTCCCCTTCTCCTCAAACCAGTCGAGCCCTAACTCAAGAAGTCCTCGCCGCTGTCGCTGCTACTCCTTCGCCCGAAATCCGGCGATTCAGCTGGCGCTCTCTCATCCTGTCATCTCAATTCATCGATTCCCCAACATCGAGCCCTGATTCTCAAGAAATTATCGCTGCTGCTACCCTTTCGAAATTGGGCAACCGGTCGCCGTCTGGGAGCGGCGTTGCTCCGGCCTGGAGCCCGTCGGCCTCCTCTCCTTCATGGTTCCAGTCGGCCTCAGTGATTCTCCAGCTCCAACGCCCTGAATTTCTGGCGAGTCGCCGCTGCAGAGCAGCCGCTGCTCGGCTCGGTACCGGTCAAGGCAGTCAGCCTTCCCTTCTCGCCGCGACGTCAACAGAGGCCCCGTCGTCACCACCAGTGGAGGCCGGCGAGTCCGCGAGTCAGTGTTGCCGTTTATACTCCGTTGCAGTTGTCGAGTTCGAGCCACGCCGTTGCTGTTGTTCCCGTTTTACGACGAGGTAGCAGGAGCTTGTCGCCGTTATCTCCGTCGTTGCAGCTGGACTGAACAAGGAAGTCGGCCTCTCTTTTCTTCCATAAGCTAAGTCTTTGTTCTATCTTCCTCTTCTTCTTAATTGCTAAGTTAGTAATACTCTACTGTGAATAGGAAATTCTAGTCTGGCAGTACATAACTCAACTCTCTTAGTTTCTATATTGTCGATTATGCAAGGGATTAATGGCGTGTGGCTTTGAAGTTTGGGATTTCACTGATTTGTCTTAGTCACTCAAATAGAGGTAGTCTAGGAATTCATCCTCTACAATCTTATATTCTTAGGGTGCAAAAGTGCAGCCTGTTCTTGCCTTGCATAAGAGTTGTTTTAAGCACTATTGAGTGCTCATACCTATTGTCATTCACATGAGATCTAGTTGGTGTATTTGCTAAGTTCAAGATGTCTATAAGGTCTTCTATATTTAAAACTGATCATGCTCATGCTTTGATATGAATGCTCACTGGTATGAAAAATAGGATAGCATGATTACCTTGAATATGTTTGAACTGATTGCTTGCTGTTGGTGTTGAAAGAAATGTGTAATAATCTTAATGTTTGGTTGGCTGTTGTTGAGGTACTAGATGAACTGGAATAGCTCTGAAATAATTCAAGATTGCTGTTCTTGTATTAATGCAGGTGGAATATGGAAAAAGGTGAAGAAATTGAACCAAGCTTACCTCTGAAATTTTTGGCAGCAGGGCAATGAATGCAGATTTCTCCTATTATTTGGTGGATTCCCTTGTGAAGATTGGGAGTGAAAATGGTACGCGTGGGCTGAAGATGTAGGCTAAGAAGGAGTAGTGGTGCACTTGGTGGTGCACTTGAGTGTGGTGGGGAAAAAGGAGTGTAGTTGGTGGAGAAAGCAAATGGTGGTGGCGTGGAGTGGAGTTGATGGTCGGCTCTTTCCTCTACATTCTCTACTTTTAAATTTTATCTCTTATTGACTAATGTGCCTACACTTGAGTGAAGGCATTAAGTGAGCCACTTTTTCTTTTCTTTCCACTAACTTTGCAATACTTTCTCTCTTGGAACGTTGGTGCTTATTGAATGAATAATTGAGTGGAGAGCAAAGACGTGTACATCGTTAGCAAAAGATGGAAATAATAACTTTATCTAAACTTTAATTGATTGAAGAGCTTTTGCTTTTGTAATATACTAGACGATTTTCCCCAAGCTGGGAACTAGCCTGTAATCTGTGAACTGTAAATAAATACTGACTTCGATTTTCAATCATCGCATTTCTGTATCCGTTTAGTATCTGCTTCCTTGTTTCCAATATTGAAAAACTATAATATGACTTAAATTAAATCCGTAGATTTAATCTATGTTGCAGTCGGAATAATTCCTCGACTTCTAGTAGCACTAATAAAATATAACTGCTTCTGTTTCTCGATTAATAAATAACATGACTTTGCTAAGTCAGTTATAACTTGGAAATAATAATTATTGAATGGCTCAATAATTCTTGTCACGTTTTTCTCATACATTATAAAAGTATAAAGCTAAAATAATAACTCCGTCTCTGATAAAAAAAATCAGGACCATAAACTGGATTCATTTATAAAAATTTGCATTTACTAGTTTTAATCATAATTAAAATAGCGGGCTACTACATACTACCCCTCTTAACAAAAATTTCGTCCCGAAATTTGCATGTCTCTGCTAAAACAGTTCGGGGTATTTTTCCTTCATCTTATCTTCTAGTTCCCACGTGGCTTCTTCTTGACCGTGATGTCTATATAAGATTTTCTCTGATGTGACTGATTTCGCAAGTGTCCACATATTGCTGGCAAGGGGGTGTGGGTGTTCCCAATTGCTGAACCTTGTTGTCTGTTGGGGCATTGCGTGGAGTAGTGACCCTTTTGGCCACAATTGTAACAACCGTTAGTTCCAGCTCGACAGATACCCCTATGCATCTTACCGCAATTTGGGCAAGGTGAAATTCCTCTCTGACTTTGGCTACCTCCAGTTGACTCGAGGTTAGTCTGTGCCTCGTGCCTTGGTTGAATAAACTGTTCGGCCCGTTCATATTCTTGCCATACTTGCTTATTAATCGAATTGATATTGTCTTCATTGTTGTCCCACTTGCGCTTCCCTTTGAGAGTATGCGAGGCTGCTGGTGGATCGTTTGGCGTTGAGATCAATGGTGGGGTTGACTTGTCCGACGGCATTGCAGCTTCAACGTCAAGTGCCCTGTTCAGAGACTCCGTGTATGAAAGTCCTCCGTGGCTTGCTAGAGCCATCTTAATTTCGTACCGCAGACCGGCACAAAATTTCTCTGCCATCTTCTCATCTGTGTCCACTTGTTGCGGAGCAAACCTAGACAGGTTGCAGAATTCCTTGTCGTATTCAACCACATATTTCTTTCCTTGTTTCAACTCGTAGAACTCAGCTTCTTTCTTCTTCCTATAGCTTTTCGGAATATATTTATCATATAATCCTGTCTTAAAATCTTCCCAAATGTAAATTGCCCATTGTTCTGGTGTCAGAATTTTTCGACGTGCTTCCCACCAGAAGTCAGCCGATCCTGTTAGCTGGAATGAGACGCAAGATAGGCGCTCCTCATCAGTACAACGTAGAAAGTTGAAAATGCGTTCCATTGCACACACCCAAATCTCAGCTTCAGCTGGTTCACTCGTTCCGTCAAACGTAGGTGGATTTTGCCTTAAAAAGAGTTCTTCGACTCTCCTAGTTGGGGGGCGGAGGGAATGGGTTATGTCCTCGAGCATCTTGTGGTTCTTCTGGTACAGCGTTACGGTTTCTGCGATTGTTATTGTTTCTCGCAGGGCGTCCTCTCTTAGGCGGCATTCTAGTAGCAAAGATGTGCCAATTAGTACACTCTAGCATAATCTAATACAAGCCTCAAAAGAATTCTTGTACAGGTTAACTTATTCTAACTTGTAAACAAGTCATAACTCCAATGACAACATTGATGTAGTAAGCTCTAAGGGTCCTTAGCATCTCAAATCCATGAGTCAT
Organism: Salvia miltiorrhiza; assembly: GCF_028751815.1. Lineage (NCBI taxonomy): Eukaryota > Viridiplantae > Streptophyta > Magnoliopsida > Lamiales > Lamiaceae > Salvia > Salvia miltiorrhiza. Next base: position 76,812,219 of record NC_080387.1, read on the forward strand.
AAAAATTTCTTAAGTATATAATATCACATCATCTAAATTGGATACTTAGGCATAAGTCATGGAGATTCATAGCGGCTATAAAATCATAAGCTTAAAAATTATTCTATACGCATCACTTATCTTGCTGCCTTCACTATAGCCACCAAAAGATACAATCTAATTTCTTCTATGTTTGCTTCTATGTTCTGTCGTAGTGGTGATCTCATATCTTAATAGCTCTACGTTCATAGGGATTCATTCCATAGGCATACTTAATCGTGCTTGCGTAAATCATTTCATTCAATAACAACATAACATAGCTATTAACAGTTACTCACTTTGCTATTACGATAATTCTCACTTTTTGTAAACATTAACTCAAAACTTGGAATATCATTCTGCTTCGTTGAGTGTGATGCGATGAAGTGCTGAGCTTTGTCGATTGAACTCTAGACACTTTAGTGATCCATTCAAAGTTTGGCTTAAATAAACTCTTAGGCTCAGAGCAAACGAACTGCTCTGATACCACTCTGTCACGACCGGCCTTAATTAAGGATAATTAATCCGGGAAAACCATGACTGGGGAAGGGAAATTACGAAGCGGGTTTAGAAAGGGGCGCATAAAAGAATACTCAAAGAGCTTGAATACGCGTGAAATATTCCTTAAAAGGAAAAAGGCATAGTTCGCAAAAAAAGGGTACTCAAAGAACTTGTATACGCGTTATATTCCTTAAAAGGAAAAAGGCATCGTTAGGGGCTTCGCTAAAACATTATCAGAGTTTGCAACGGAAGGCGTAACTGAAATAATCAGTGTTTACAGCGGAATGCATAACTAAGATACATGTATGAAGACATGTATCCTTTCTGAGCCTACTTTAAGTTCGACAAAAACTCCACTCAGCAACAACACTTCATCGCCCATCACAGCTCAACCTGCACAAACATAAACATACGAAGGGCTGAGTACAAGAGTACTCAGTGGGCAGTGCCAAGCATATAACATAATATCAACAACAAAACACAACTTCGCATAAGAGGCATAAGTTTCTTTCAAATCCTTTGCTCATTAAACATTTCCATATTCATAAACAGCATGAGCGCATTCTTCATCATCAACAATCATAACAAGCATCGTGTCGTGGAGAAGGCCTTCCCAAACGAACACGGGCATCGCGCCGTGAGGGGGAGCCTCCCTCAGCGGTCACGGCATCGTACTATTGAGGGAGGCCTCCCCCAATAGACGCTGTAACACTGGCATATTGGCATACTGGCATCGCGCCGCGAGAGAGGCCTCTCTCAGCGGACACGGGCATCGCGCCGTGAGGAAGGCCCTCCTCAGCGGACACGGCATCGTACTGTTGAGGGAGGCCTCCCCCAACAGACGCAAGCATCAATCACAGGCATAAACTTATCAGCGTAAAGCATTCAAGCGTAAATAAGCGTAATCAAGCGTAAATCATTTAACGTAAAGCATAATAAAGCATACCACACTTGAAGATCCAATTTGCATTTTAAAGCATAACACATACATAGCATTTTATTTACGCGTAAGAAATTGCCCACCTGATAGCAAAGTTTTGCTAAGGTACTCTAACTCCTTGTGTAGTTCTTACTCTCGCGCTTGACCTTAATCACGAGAATATAAAATAAGACATTACCTCGAGGAAAATTCTTAATTAATGAGAAATCGTAATTAACTATGCATGAATCTGGTATGCATGAACTAATCTTCTGAGCGATAATCGGGAATTCTACTATTAATCCTTGTTAATAGATTTAGCTAATTCTCGTCTAGCGCGGTCGAATAAAACTGTGATTATTCCTTCCTCATCGGAATATTCTAGTCGTGAAATAAACCTCGCATTTGTACTTGATTGAAAAAGGACTAACTCGGCTTTAAACGAGGTGTGACCTTGTAGAAATTATCGGGCTTTTCGATAGAAACATCATTACTAGCGTAACCTCAAATAATTAATAGGCTCAAAAGAGAGTAGCCAATTAATTAAATAAACCAGTGGCTTAAATGAAATAAACAATAATGGCTTGCTTTAAAGTCGGAAGTCCAAAAACATTAATTAATAAACTGGGCGGCTCATTACTGATAAATAATTGGGCTCCATCAAAAATTGATACTGCTAGGCTTAGCTCAAAGGAGTAACTTCAGCTCAAGCTTTAAAAGAATTAAAGCCCAACTTAAAAAGTCTTCGACCCAAAACAATTAAAATAGGGGTCCAAATAATAATTAATGTGGACTGAAAAGAATTAATCTTAGCCCAAAAAGGCAATTTAATCGGCCCAAATGATGAATTAAACTGGCCCAACGAAATATAAATAAGACTAGAATAATAGCCCATCATAAAATATGCATCAGCCCAACTCCTTAATTAAATCGAGCCCAATAAAAATAATATAACAAAGGCCCAAAGAAAATAACTAGGAGGTCCAATCGGAATAAAATAACAAAGCCCAATGAATTAATTAAATTAGGCACAATTACAATAAATAATAAAGCCAAAAAAATCAGTTGGCCCAATTCAAATAAATAATAAAGCCCAAAAAATCAGATGGCCCAATTTAAATAAATAATAAAGCCCAAAAATCAGTTGGCCCAATTTATTTAAAATAAACAAGCTCACAATTTAGCCCAATTAATTAAAATAGGGGTAAGCCCAACATAGCCCAATCCCTCTCTCTTCTCAAGCTCTCGGCTCTCTTTCTCTCTCAACTCTCAAACGTTTTTCTCTCTCTTTTCTCTCTCTCAAGAACCGACGCTCCCTCTCTTCCTCAAGGCCGGCCGATCGGCCTCTTCTCCTCTCACCGAGATTCCGTTCGGCCACCGCCTGCTCCGACCGGCGTCGTCTTCTTTCTTCCTCAAAATCCAATCTCGCCTTTCTCTCTCTGGAAGAGCCGCTCGTCCCCTTCTCCTCAAACCAGTCGAGCCCTAACTCAAGAAGTCCTCGCCGCTGTCGCTGCTACTCCTTCGCCCGAAATCCGGCGATTCAGCTGGCGCTCTCTCATCCTGTCATCTCAATTCATCGATTCCCCAACATCGAGCCCTGATTCTCAAGAAATTATCGCTGCTGCTACCCTTTCGAAATTGGGCAACCGGTCGCCGTCTGGGAGCGGCGTTGCTCCGGCCTGGAGCCCGTCGGCCTCCTCTCCTTCATGGTTCCAGTCGGCCTCAGTGATTCTCCAGCTCCAACGCCCTGAATTTCTGGCGAGTCGCCGCTGCAGAGCAGCCGCTGCTCGGCTCGGTACCGGTCAAGGCAGTCAGCCTTCCCTTCTCGCCGCGACGTCAACAGAGGCCCCGTCGTCACCACCAGTGGAGGCCGGCGAGTCCGCGAGTCAGTGTTGCCGTTTATACTCCGTTGCAGTTGTCGAGTTCGAGCCACGCCGTTGCTGTTGTTCCCGTTTTACGACGAGGTAGCAGGAGCTTGTCGCCGTTATCTCCGTCGTTGCAGCTGGACTGAACAAGGAAGTCGGCCTCTCTTTTCTTCCATAAGCTAAGTCTTTGTTCTATCTTCCTCTTCTTCTTAATTGCTAAGTTAGTAATACTCTACTGTGAATAGGAAATTCTAGTCTGGCAGTACATAACTCAACTCTCTTAGTTTCTATATTGTCGATTATGCAAGGGATTAATGGCGTGTGGCTTTGAAGTTTGGGATTTCACTGATTTGTCTTAGTCACTCAAATAGAGGTAGTCTAGGAATTCATCCTCTACAATCTTATATTCTTAGGGTGCAAAAGTGCAGCCTGTTCTTGCCTTGCATAAGAGTTGTTTTAAGCACTATTGAGTGCTCATACCTATTGTCATTCACATGAGATCTAGTTGGTGTATTTGCTAAGTTCAAGATGTCTATAAGGTCTTCTATATTTAAAACTGATCATGCTCATGCTTTGATATGAATGCTCACTGGTATGAAAAATAGGATAGCATGATTACCTTGAATATGTTTGAACTGATTGCTTGCTGTTGGTGTTGAAAGAAATGTGTAATAATCTTAATGTTTGGTTGGCTGTTGTTGAGGTACTAGATGAACTGGAATAGCTCTGAAATAATTCAAGATTGCTGTTCTTGTATTAATGCAGGTGGAATATGGAAAAAGGTGAAGAAATTGAACCAAGCTTACCTCTGAAATTTTTGGCAGCAGGGCAATGAATGCAGATTTCTCCTATTATTTGGTGGATTCCCTTGTGAAGATTGGGAGTGAAAATGGTACGCGTGGGCTGAAGATGTAGGCTAAGAAGGAGTAGTGGTGCACTTGGTGGTGCACTTGAGTGTGGTGGGGAAAAAGGAGTGTAGTTGGTGGAGAAAGCAAATGGTGGTGGCGTGGAGTGGAGTTGATGGTCGGCTCTTTCCTCTACATTCTCTACTTTTAAATTTTATCTCTTATTGACTAATGTGCCTACACTTGAGTGAAGGCATTAAGTGAGCCACTTTTTCTTTTCTTTCCACTAACTTTGCAATACTTTCTCTCTTGGAACGTTGGTGCTTATTGAATGAATAATTGAGTGGAGAGCAAAGACGTGTACATCGTTAGCAAAAGATGGAAATAATAACTTTATCTAAACTTTAATTGATTGAAGAGCTTTTGCTTTTGTAATATACTAGACGATTTTCCCCAAGCTGGGAACTAGCCTGTAATCTGTGAACTGTAAATAAATACTGACTTCGATTTTCAATCATCGCATTTCTGTATCCGTTTAGTATCTGCTTCCTTGTTTCCAATATTGAAAAACTATAATATGACTTAAATTAAATCCGTAGATTTAATCTATGTTGCAGTCGGAATAATTCCTCGACTTCTAGTAGCACTAATAAAATATAACTGCTTCTGTTTCTCGATTAATAAATAACATGACTTTGCTAAGTCAGTTATAACTTGGAAATAATAATTATTGAATGGCTCAATAATTCTTGTCACGTTTTTCTCATACATTATAAAAGTATAAAGCTAAAATAATAACTCCGTCTCTGATAAAAAAAATCAGGACCATAAACTGGATTCATTTATAAAAATTTGCATTTACTAGTTTTAATCATAATTAAAATAGCGGGCTACTACACAAAATATCTTGCGTGCATCGCTAATTGATTTATAATTTAAAGGCATTTAGCAAATAATAATGTTTCAGTTTATGTTTTCAAGTACAAAAGAAAATGTCTTTCTTATTGTGCTCCATCTTTAAAGTGATTGAAATGAAGGGTTCTTCAATTTTTAGGTCCAATACCATCCACCATTGGGAATCTAACAAATTTGTCCTGGCTAGAACTCTCTTCCAACAATTTAAATGGTGAGCTTCCATTCTCCATCTTCAGCTTGACATAACATCTTTACAAACTTGATCGGATCTTTGGCCATTTTTGTATGACTTAGCTAATTTGTGTCAAAAGATCTGAGTGCTTTACATCTCTATCTTTAAAGTGATTTATATGAAGGGTTCTCCAATTTTCAGGTCCAATACCATCCACCATTGGGAATCTATCAAATTTGGAGTATTTGTGGCTCTCTTCCAACAAATTAAATGGTGAGCTTCCATTCTCCATGTGCAACATGACATCCTTTCAAATTCTTATTTTCTCAAATAACAGTTTGGAAATCTTTGGACATATTTCATCTAAATGCAAATCACTTTAGTGGCCCCATTCCATCAATATTTATGAGAGGGTGTATTTTTGAGTCTAACAATTTGAGTGTTAATAAATTGCAAGAAAATTTGCCTATACGTGTGTTCATATAAGATATGCGATTTGTCTAATTCCTCTGTCACTCCATGTGCAATATGAAATAGAAATGGATGACTTATCTAATTTTGAATCTTTGATTTCTCAACTTGCTAGGTTGTTCTCATTTAATTAGCTCGTGCTTAATTAACTAAATACTTTAACAATAGTTGGATTTGTTGTTTCGAGCCATATTGTAACTCTATTAATTTTAAGGATCAATGTTAGCAAATACTATATTAAATTAAGATGCCATTGAATATATGACACATGCATGGGTGATATAAGAATAGAAGAGCTAATTTAATTTCTATCAAAATACTTCACGTGCATAAAATGTATTTCTTCATTGCCTTGTTTCTTTATGTATCCAGATTGTCTCTAAAGCAATATATATCTACGTTGACTTCTCAAACTTCCAGGTCCAATACCATCCACCATTGGGAATCTATCAAATTTGAAGTATTTATTTCTCCCTTCCAACAAATTAAATGGTGAGCTTCCATTCTCCATCTGTAACTTGACATCCCTTCAGCTTCTTCTACTCTCAAATAACAGTTTGGAAGGGACAGTTCCACAATGCTTTCGAAACTTGAGCAAATCTAATTTGCTCATATTTCATTTAAATGCAAATAACTTTAGTGGCCCAATTCCATCAATATTTATCAAAGGGTGTAGTCTTGAGTCCATCAATTTGAGTGGTAATAAATTGCAAGGAAGATTACCTAAATCCTTAATCAATTGCAAAAGTCTGAGGGGCCTCGATGTTGGAAATAATAGAATACAAGACAAATTTCCGTTTTGGATGGAAGCTCTTCCTGAGCTTCGAGTGCTCGTCTTGAAGTCTAACAAGTTTGATGGTAACATGTCGTTGGCTTCACGAAGCAACCTTCCATTTCCTAAGTTGCAAGTTTTAGATATATCAGAGAACGAATTTGTGGGGTCTTTACCTCAAAAATATTTCAAGAATTTCAGAGCAACGAAGGAAAATCAAACAGATGGTGATATTGACTATTTTTCAAATTATGTGGAGATGAGAATCACCTTGAAAGGTTTGGATCAGTTATTGAAGAGATTGTTGGAAGACTTTACAATCATTGACTTATCCTCCAATAAATTCTCTGGTACTATTCCACATTCCATAGGTAATATGAATTCTTTGAGATACTTGAATTTTTCCCACAATAATCTCATGGGACACATACCTGCATCTCTTGGAAATATAAGTGTACTTGAATCATTGGACTTATCATCGAACAAATTGGATGGTGGAATTCCAAGTGAATTGACGAGGTTGACCTTTCTTGCGAAATTAAACCTTTCAATGAATGATCTGGTGGGGCAAATCCCACAATCTAATCAGTTTTCCACATTTGAGAATGATTCATACGTGGGAAACTTGAGATTGTGTGGAGTTCCGTTGACGAGAAAATGCAACGAGGAGAATGGGCAGCGGATGCAGCCAGAAGAACAAGATGACGAAAATGATGAGTATGGATTTATAGATGGATTTGGATGGAGAAGTGTGGTGATGGGATATGGAAGTGGACTCGTAGTTGGAATTGGAATTGGTTGTTGCATTATTCGATTTGGAAGGCCAAGATGGTTGGTGGAATTCTTTTTTGGTGTTGGATATACATACAACAAGAACAAGAAGAAGAAGAAGACAAGGAAGAGAGCTACTCCAACACAGAGGAGAAGTTGAGTCAAGACAAATATATATTATGAGCTTTTCTTTCTTGCTTTTTTGTTCTTTTCCAGACATCAGATTGTTGTTTTATGATTGCTACTTGTGAGTTTGTGCTTTTGAGTTTATACAATGTTGTTTATGTTCAAAGTTTGCTAAGTTTTAATTTTATCTCATTTAAAATAGTTTTGTGATGGAGTCCCGTTATTAGATAAGCAGTTATTTTCATCTGGGCTTTTTGTCGAACTTTTGGCGAACTGATTTTCGCTATTCTTCTCCACCGTCTTTACTTCACTGCAAAATGGAGCTTTTACTTCGTCTACGGTGTCGTTTTTCTCGAAATCCGGAGTGTGTGAAATCCTAGAGAGATCTCCAACAATTATTATTAATTTTGATTGGTTGAGGTTGGTTATAGTGATAACTTGGATGCATTTTAGATTAAGGTGATTGGATATATCATATAATCCACACAATTTTGGATTGATAAACGATTGTATGCCGATTTATCAATCACGTGTCCAATTATGCAAAAAATATTTGATTAAGGTGAATTATTTTATCAATCATACGTTACCACTCAAACCTAATGCCTCAGATTCTTGAATTTGTCTAACAATACTTGAATTCCCTTCGTCTGGTGTAAGAGCGTTATTTTGATCTTTGTATCATACTTTTTCTTAAGTTTGGTGTAAGAGCTTGTGCTTCAACTGTTTCTCCCTTTCTTTATTTTTTTATCTTTAAGTTATTGGCATCTAGATATACGAACTTTCGGTCCATTTTGATTTTTCCCATGAATTTTGAAAATTCTCAAAAACTACACAAACTTTGACTCATTTTGTTTTTTCCACGAACTTTGAGAATTATCAAAAAATACACAAACTTTGGCTTCATTTTGTTTTTTCCCACGAAATATATTATTATAAAAATGATCCAAATAATTCTTTTATTTTTTATTTTTAGGGCTAATTCGCTCTAAATCCTTAAACTATAGTCATTTTTCATTTTTTCCCTCAATCTTTGAACTTCCCATAAAAAACCACCAACTATTGATTTTTCCTAATTTTCCCATGACGGATTTTCCAGCCAAATTCGATGTCGGAATTTTCCTATGTGGCGTTATTCACTTAATACGTGGCGCCAACATGTTTTATATTTGACACATAACCCTATACGTGGCAATATTTGGCAACCCTTTTCCCATCTCACTCTCACCCTTTCCCCCTCTCTCTCACTCTCTCTTCTGCTGCTGCACAACCATGGACGCCAATGCGCTTGCAGCATCGGGAGCCATTACCGCCTCCTTTACCTGGCGTCGTCTCTCACTTCAGTTGACCCTCGATCACCAAAACCCCCAAAATCAAAAACCCTAGCTCCCCCAGTCTCGACGTCGGTGGCGTTGGCAGCAGCGACATCACCCTTTCCCCCTTTCTCCTCTGTCGCTGCACAGCCATGGCCGTCGATGCGCTTGCAGCGTCGGGGGCCATCACCGCCTCCTTAACCCGGCATCGCCTCTCTCTTCAGTTGACCCTCGATCACCAAAACCCCCAAAGTCAGAAACCCTAGCTCATTCATCCTCGATGTCGGTCGCCACCGTCCAGATCCCAAACAACGACGTCGTTCTCTTGATTTTTTTCTTTTCTCGCGACGGACAACCACCACCTCTTTCTTGATGGCGACAACAGTAACGCCGCCCAGCCGGAGGATTGCATCGCCGCGGCGGCAGAAGTAACGCCACCTAGCCGTCTTCCTCCTCCATCGACCGACTGAGAAAAACCCACTGGCGCCACCTCCTCTCTTTCTACCGAACAGCATCGACCAAAAAGCCAAACCACCCACCGCCACCGCCGTTTATTTGGACAAGAATGCGCAAAACGACGTCGTTTATGAATGCGCAAACCGACGTCGTTTTATTAAGTATCCCGCGCGTCCACGTTAGATAATTCCGATTCCACATGTGTACAGATTTGGCCGAAAAATCTGTCATGGGAAAATTGAGAAAAATCAATAGTTGGTGAATTTTTATGGGGAGTTCAAAGATTGAGGGAAAAAACGGAAAATGACTATAGTTAAAAGATTTAGAGAGAATTAACCCTTATTTTTTTCAAAACGACGGCGTTTTGATTACGAGTTCAAATTAAAAAAAATCATGTCACTCATGAATAATTATCATCAATCATTAATTAAATCAATTAAGCTAGCTAGATAAATATAAAAGAATTATTTGGATCATTTTTAATAACAATATATTTCATGGGAAAAAAAAAAAAAAAGAGAGCTCATGTATTTTTTGACAATTCTCAAAGTTCATGAAAAAAAAATGAGTAGAAAAATCAAAATAAGCTCAAAGTTTGTGTATTTAGGCGCCAATAACCCTTTATCTTTTTGTATTTATTGCTACTTATGTGGTCGTTCTTGATTATTGACAAATGATATATAATTATATATGTTTTAATTATTAAATTGGAAGTTAATTAATATGTTCAATAATATCCTAAATTGTAACACTTTTTTCAAGTTGATGGTAAATTATATATCGACTTTGACTAATTACTCTCTCCAAACCACAAGAAACAATGCAAATATATCTTCAAACAATTTTTTCAGTATGTGAAACTCTGTAGAAATGACTTTTTTAATACTTCATAAATTAAGACGATGTCGTTTTGATCCAAGATAAGTTGGAAGAGTTTTACAGTTAATATTTAATATTGTTTCTCCCAATTCTCTCCTTGGCCGCGTTTCTCCGCCGCCGTCTGGAGCATCGGTAAGCAAGCCGCCGCCGCCGCCGCCGCCGCTGTGCGCATCATCCGTTCCGGCTAAATTATTCCGCCATCACTTCTGCTCTTCCATTCGAGGTACTTCTCCTTCTTCATCTAAATTAGGTCGATTTATATGCGACCACTTTCTGAAACAAATTATTTGCTGTAATTTGTCCCGTAAGACTTCTTCGGAAGAATTCGGTAGAATTTTCTGTAGTGAAGGCTGAATTTTTACTGAATTGATTTGGTTGTCTGTGTTTACTGAATGTTCTGAAGGTTTGGTAAAATTATAATGTTAAATTTGATTTAAACTGATCAAGAAAGTAGAAAGGAGGGATTTTGGAAGGGTGAATTAGGAGAGTGAGTTGTGAAGATGGAAAACAGAGGTGATCCTGAGCAGCAGAAACAGAATAATGCATCATTTGTTGTGAAAATACCTTCATATGAAGAGGTGGTTGAGAGCTCCCAACCTAAGTCGCAATCTTTATTCAAGCCTTCCTCCTCCTTTTCGCAAGCTTTCAATTTTATCAAAAACACTGAATTTTACACCACCCCGCCATCTGCACCGCTGGCTCAGTCCTCCAAAGATGCCCCTTCATCCTCTCAAGGATCTTATCCAAGGTCTCTATCTCCCTCTCTCTATATATAATTATGAGAATGCCTTTTTGCTTTAGAGTGGTTAATGTAGGATGTTGGTTGTGTTGTAGGCAAACCATTCAATCTGAAGCTCCTTCCACTTCAGTTTCATCAGCTGGTGCAAATCGGAATGCCATCATCGTTAGCCATAGACAGGTGAGCTTTTTTGTGCACTATAACCAATATGTTCAATCAATAATAATGCTTTGATACATAGGTGAAATAGCATGTGAAACTCATCATTAATGTTTAATTTGTTATTTGTTATTTGTTATGTGGGCTCAACATGACTAAACGTAACCTGGGGAGCCAGTTAAAAAGTGTAGATTAGCCACCAAAAACTTGGTGACTTTATTTTGTTCAAATTACATGTAGTTTGGCCTGTTATAAGCTGGCGATGCCTTCCAAATTCTGAGACTGTAAACTGTTGTGGCATTTTCATGCTCCATTGGGAATAGATAACTATGTTTTCCAGGTCCTGTAGGTTGATACTTGATAATATGATTTCTAAATTATCCCATGTTTGTCTTGTAATGCAGAAGGGCAACCCTTTGCTAAAGCATATAAGGAATGTTCGATGGGTTTTCGCTGATGTTGTTTGCGACTACTTGTTGGGCCAAAATGCTTGTGCGCTTTATTTGAGGTTTGAAGTCAAGTGCAATTTCATCGATGTTTATATGTTGGGAATCAAGTACATTTCCTATGGCATGGTTTGACAGCACTCTTATTCCGATGTAGCCACTATTATGATCATAGAAACATGTGTTTTGGCACAGGCTCTTGAGATAACAATATCTTGACACCATCATATTGAAATACACCTATTTGATCTAACTGAAATCTTGAGAAAGGACCTTTAACAACGCCTCTGTGCAACAATGAGGACCGTAAACCTAACTTGGCCACTTCCTTTTGCCTTGGGTTTATTTTTTATCTGCAAAATCTTGGTTAACTAGTACTTTTTGGCTTCCAAAGACCAGAATTTGAACGAAAGTAAATTTATAATTTGATACCCAGAAAGCAAGATATAATATCATTAACAAACTGAGAAAAAAAAAACGGCATTTTGTTATACTATGGTTATATATATGAAGGGTTTGATGGGGATGCTAAAAGCATCTTGATTATGTCCCTTTCTCTAACTGTTCTGAATATTAAGCACTTCCTAATTTTGCTTGTGGGAAATTGAACAAAATTCTATGAGAGAGAGAGAGAGTATGTTTTATTGCTCAGAAAATGTTGTTGAGAAGTTACAAGGAAGCAATGTGTTTCATAGAAATGAAAATACCTGGAAGGCAAAATGTGACATGCTTAGCCTGTCAGGCATATTTGTATTACTTTGTTCTGCTAATGTGACACATATTCCAGCTTTCAACCTAGATTATTAATGTTTCATTATTCTAGGACTTAAAGCCAAGTCTGGTGATTTATGCTGCTCTAGATGATGAGAATGTCTTCCCTCGTCCATTTTCATTTTGCTGTTATGTGCATTTGACCAATGTTCAGAAAATTAAGAGGTTATATCCCTTATCAATGGATTTTGATACTTTTAGTCCTCATTGCATATTGTTAGAATCAAGCCTACATGTTAGCATATCTTTCCATTGTTCATTCAGTTAGTATAGTGATCCTCTTATATAATCAGGATTTGTTCTCTTGTCTTGTTCAGTCTTCGCTATCATCTTCTACATCCAGATTATCTGTATTTTCGGATAAGGGAACTGCAAAAGAATTTCAAGCTTCGCGTCGTATTATGCCATGTTGATGTGGTAAGCCTCTGATATTATCTTATACAAATTTTGAACTAAATTTTCATATGGGGTCTCTGATTTTCTCCCCTGTGGGTACTAGGAAGATGTTGTTAAGCCTCTACTTGAAGTCACAAAAACGGCACTACTCCATGACTGCACTCTTTTATGTGCTTGGAGGTATCTTTTCTGTGTCTGGTGCCTATGTTACAATGAAAATTATTACTTCATCAACGTTTATTTTTCGGAGTTGAAAAAGAATTGTCATTGAATAAATTGGTTTTTGAAACTCGAAAACTGCTAATGCCCTTGCCCCTTTCTTTTTACCCTTTCTTATGTAATTTGTTTCACGTTACCCGACTGGTTTTTTTCCTTTTCTTTATTTAGCTTGGAAGAGTGTGGTCGGTACCTGGAGACCATTAAAGTTTATGAAAACAAACCTGCCGATCTCATTCAGGGACAGATGGATATGGACTACATTTCACGGGTATGGCTCATTTCATTGATAGTTTATTAGCTTTCGTAGTTAGGAAGCTTATGACATTCGACAAACTGTGTACTGCTGATTAACATAATATAACCGATACTAATGTCCTGTTCTGTTATAGTTAAACCATGCACTCACATCAATCCGGCAGCGTTTGCCAAGTACTCCGGCACCAGGGGAAGCAAAAGGAAGGCCGCGGTGCAGGCGGAAACGGAGGAGGATGCAGCCGACACCCGACGAGCCAACGACGGTGAAGAAGGTACGAGATGAGTCTTTTCACTCAGTTATGAGATGGAGTTACTATAGAAGCTTTCTTCAAGTTATCATAAATCACACCTGAAAAGAGGTCGTTTAGGTTGTTTGTAATCTTTGCAAGAAAGGCTAATGTATTCCAAAAAAAGGTAAAATAATTATTCCTTACAACATTGAAATGCATTGCAATTAGGGCTGTAAACGAGTCAAGCTCCTAGATCTCGAGATGTTGATGATACTCAGCTCAGTAGCTGGTGGGCTCATTAAGTGAGTTAACTTGAAAATACGTGATTATTAATTTTGGGACAATTCGATCTTTTTATATTATAATTAGTAATGAGAATATATAATAATTCATCATTGAATTTTCTCATTCTTTGAATATTTCATGTTGGTGATATTGTACGTTATACTCCCTCTGTTCACCAATTCGTGTCCTAATTTGCCATTTTTGTCTGTCCACCAATTCGTGTTTTTATTTTTAGTAACTATTTCCTTAATTACTACCCTTATATTTTACACTTATTTACACATATGCCATTGTGATACCCATCACTTTTAATCTTAAAAAATGTCATTAGTCAACTATACGTATTAATTGTGGGTTCCTTTCTTCATTCAACAAATAAATAATACACTTTTTTTTAAAACTCGTGTGATCGTGTCCCTTTCAGTCTTTCTCTTAGGACACGAATTGGTGAACGGAGGGAGTAAGAATTTAGTATCAAAATGTGAAAAATGAAAAGAAAAAAATGTATCCAAATATCTGACAGAATAAATGTATATACTGCCATTAAATGTGTGATCAGGAAGGGCAATTCTGACTGAATGGAAAATTCAGAACCAGGCCTTTAAGAGAGAGAGAGAGATTGTTCAGAATCACATAAGTCGTTTCAGGAAGGGCAATTCTGACTGAATGGAAAATTCAGAACCAGGCCTTTAAGAGAGAGAGAGAGATTGTTCAGAATCACATAAGTCGTTTTTTGGACTTGGTAAAAAATATTGGATTATACTCCCTCCGTCCCATTAATTGAGATTTTCACAAAGATTAAGAAAAATCATTGAAAATGAAAATATATAAGTAAACTTCCTAATATGCCCATATTTATTAAGAGTAATATATGTGTACGGATCTAGGTTCATAACCACGATAGGTAAAATTTACCTACAAATTAACTACTAGTATATACTTCATGAGATTTGTACTTTTACTTTTTATCTTTATAGTATATTTTAGCTTTTTCATTATTTTGTTGGTGTTTTATTAATATATAATCTCACTTTAAGTCCTCTTCAGATTTTCTTGTACAATTTCTTGAAATTGTTAGGACCATAACTTGCTTTAATTAAATTCAAAACTTTATAAAATATTTCATGTCTTGGAGCCTTCTTCGGGAAATTCTAATAGCTTTAAGGGCTCGCTTGCTATGCAGTATGGAATAATGTATGATATCTTTGACTGTGATGTTTATTAATTTACTATATATCAATATATATCATGTGATACAGAATCAACAATATAATATATGGATTGTAGATAACAGACTACATTAATTTATAAAGATGTTTGATTTTTTAAAGCAAACAACATATTAGGATGAGCCCTAAATGATATAGTATGCCGTGTGTCGTGTCGAAATTTTAATATTTTTTAGGGTTTTGTACAAAAATTAACAACTAATTATTGACCATTTTGCTATTATGGACGGGAGAATTACATTTTATTATTTAAAAACATGTTTTGACAGGCTAAATCACATTTTTATATATAAAATCAGAAGAAGAAAAAATACAAAACAGTACTACAATTTAATTACAATAATTCAAAAAATTGCCTACACGATGACAGGGACTAGTGATCAAAGATTAATTATACAAGTTCAAATTATACCAACAAATTATGCTTTGAGTAGCATGGGTGCATTTATATAGTCTTGAAAAAAAGTTAAAAAAAAGAGTTATTGTGATATTAAGTTGGGAGACATAACGAAACCAGCAACTTTCTCTAAATTGTTTTTGCTTGTAAGTTAGGAAACGATGCATAAATGCATTAATATTTGACAACTCATCTAAAACAAGGGACTCCCCTCCATTAACTCTTACACATTCGTACTACAAAGTTGAAATCAATTTTTAGACCAACACTCAATTAATTACATTAGTCACCCCCTTCAGTCATTTTTATTTATTTATTTATTTTTGTAGGACTTGTTAAATTATAGTCCAATTTTTGACAACATGGAAACTTTTAACCAAAAATAAAAAGTATTATAAATATAATCTATATTTATCTCTGTTGTTCACTTAATAGGTCGGGTCACAATTTTGGTTCAACTTTAGAGAGTTTTCGTTGGTTTTTCAGCATTTAAAGAAAAAAAAATCGATTTTTGTAGGCATTTTATCCGTTTTGATGTCTGTTTCTTGAAGATCACACGTTAATTGGCCGGAAATTTTTACTTGTGTTGTGTGCGTGCCTTGGCCAAGTGTAACGTGGTTAATGCTTGAGGTCAAACGTCTCAATTTGAATCCATTGTCACATAATGTTTTAAAATATTTGTTTCTCCTGCTAGAAAAGATGAACTTGGACTATTAAATAAACAACATATACAAATACAATTTATATATAATATTTTAAGTTCACATTTTTTGAGCTATAATTTAAGAATATTTCTTTTTTAATTTACAAAAAACGGTGTGGGACGAAAAAATCAAATATGACATTAGACTTGAATTTAAAATTATCGGCCTTAAACATTAACAACACTACTACTGAATCAACACACGTGCGCAGACTTCTCTCTTAACACAAGAGTTTTCACCGCTTAAATGTTCCCGAACAAATAAAAAGTCACCCCTCCACCAAACTCCAAACTATAAAACCAAACACACTACTAACTAACCAACCCCATCACCCCCCCCCCCCCAAACATTAACAACACTACTACTGAATCAACAAGCGCACACAGACTTCTCTCTTAAGACAAGAGTTTTCACCGCTTGAATGTTCCCGAACAAATAAAAAGTCACCCCCCCCCCCATCAAACTCCAAAACACACTACTAACTAACCAACCCCATCACCCCCCTCGCCCAACATTAACAACACTACTGCTGAATCAACACACGCACGTAGACTTCTCTCTTAAGACAAGAGTTTTCACCGCTTGAATGTTCCTGAACAAATAAAAAGTCACCCCCTCCATCAAACTCCAAACTATAAAACCAAACACACTACTAACTAACCAACCCCATCACCCCCCACCCCCCAATGGAAACCCCTACAACCCTCCTCCTCCTCTTCCTCTCTCTCCTCCTCACACTCACCTTCCTCCTCAAGCGCAAGCACTCCACCACCTGCTACATGCTCAACTACGAGTGCTACAAACCCTCCGACCACCTCAAACTCGACACCGAGGCCTCGTGCCGCGTCGTCCTCCGCAACACGAACCTCGGGTGGGAGCAATACAAGTTCCTCCTCAAGACCATCGTCAGCTCCGGCCTCGGCGAGGAGACCCACAGCCCCGCCAACGTCGTCGCCGGCCGAGAAGCCGACCCGTCCCTCCCCGACTCCCTCCAAGAGCTCGACCACATCTTCTTCCAAACCCTAGACAACCTCTTCGCCAAATCCCGAGTCTCGCCGCGGGAGATCGACATCCTCGTCGTCAACGTCTCGCTGCTCTCGCCGGCTCCCTCTCTATCGTCTCGAATCATCAACCGCTACGGAATGCGCTCCGACGTCAAGGCCTTCAACCTCTCCGGCATGGGCTGCAGCGCCAGCCTCGTCGCCGTCGACCTCGTCCGTCAGCTCTTCAAGACGTATCGGAATAGGCTCGCCGTCGTCGTCAGCACCGAGTCCCTCGGCCCCAACTGGTACGACGACTGTCTCGTTTCGTTAATTGACTGTAAATTCACAAACTATTAGTATATATATATTTTTTTTCATATTTTATAAAGTTGGCGAATAATTAAATACATGAATTTTGATGATTTTTTAAAATATTACAAAATTAAGATTTTGATTAAATTTTTACAAAATTTTAGATGTGACATCACTTTTTATAGAAATACGTCTATTGGATTGGTCTAGTTAGAAAACTCGAACCGTGCTTAATCGAGAAAAAAAAAAAAAAAAAGTCAAATTAGAGTAATTGTACCTAAATATATAAATTTTCGAAATAAATTAAAATATTCTACCTCAAAAAATAAACAAACTTTCAATTGTACCGATTTTTTTCACATCAAATTTATGTCGTCGTTGTCGTTGTTAGTTGAAGTGGCAAATTATTGTCATCGTTACTAGCTGAAGAGGCGTAGACACATCCAACTATATCATTCAATCATTAATCGATTAAACTATATAGACATTTCATGCGTCCACCTTAACACTAATATGAGAATAATTAATAATCGTGTGAAAAATAAGAATAAAAACCGTATAGTGTTATTTTATGCGTCCAACACGATATTAATTTGAAATCAATTAACAACTGTGTGAAAAATAAAAAAAATAAAAAATAAAAAAATTGAAAGTTCGTATATTTGGAGGCAGAATTCTTAGCTAAAAGAGCCTTGGATCGATGGGCAGGTATCGCGGCGTCGACAAATCCATGATGCTGTCGAACTGCCTATTCCGGTCGGGCGGCTGCTCGATGCTTCTGACGAACCGGCCGGAATTCCGACACCGAGCCATCTTGAAACTCAACCATTTGGTAAGGACGCATTTCGGATCCAACGACGAAGCCTACAACTGCTGCATACAGGTTGAAGATGATCAAGGCTACGCCGGCTTTCGGCTCACGAAGAAGCTCACCAAAGCAGCGGCGCAGGTGTTTGTGATTAATCTCAGAGTTCTGCTGCCGAAGATCTTGCCGCCGTGGGAGATTATCAGATTCATTTTTGTCTATCTCCGGTGGGGTAAGAGGAAGAACAAGCTCATGGAAGCCCTCGCCGGCGGCGGCCTCAATCTCAAGTCCGGCGTTGATCATTTCTGCATACACCCTGGGGGAAGGTAGGTGGAATTATATATATAATTTTTTGGGTGATTAATTATTTTGATTATTAATTTGCGGAATAAGATCTTCCATTCCACAATTTATTATGTCTCACTATTTTATAATTATTTATTATAAAAAGAAAAAAAAATAATACTTTATTCATTCACGGTAAGTGTGGTGTGGATGGGATGACACTGATTTTTTAAAACATTGAGATGTGTATAAAGTGTAGAAAAGTCCCACCAATGTTGGGTAATAAATAAATGATGTTCTCTTCGCCTCACAAAAACATGAACAAAGAGAAATGGCACGGGTCTTAAGAAATGTTAGTTGAGAGTTAAAGTGAGTGGGTCCCACTTTAAAAAGTGTTGTGAAATTAATGAATTAATTAAAAATAGAGAGTGGTGGGCCATAATGATTTTTTTGTAAATAAGTGTAAAAAGGAGTGATGAAAAATAAAGGGATAATTTTCAAAAATAGTAATGTTCATGTTTTTGTGAGACGCCTCAAAATGGAAAAATGTTCATATTTTTGTGAGACAGAGGGAGTATATGAGATGAATTTTCTGTAAATAATGTGTGTAAATAAGATAAATTTATAAAGGTATATCGTATATGTCCTCAAATGAAACAGACGAAAATGACAAAAACACCACTTTTATCCATAGGTGTATTATATAATAAACTTACTAATAATATGATGAAGTAAAAAAATGTATATATCGCTCATAATATGATATATATATAGTGGTCATTTTGTATATACCTAACACTAATAAATTCGGACCCATATGGAGTATTAATCTAGGGTTCAAATTTTGTGGTAGCTATTTTTATATCTGCAGTCGAAGATAAGATGTGGTGGGGTTACAAATCATCCTCACCTTACACACAAAATGAAACCGTACCGTACTATTTGGCTGGTTTTCTCAATAAATTCTTATAGTCAAAAAATTGAAATCATCAAAAATCAATTCGACAATAGTTCGATTTGAAAAATTGACACTCATCCTTGCTTTCACATGCCGTAACATTTATTGCAAGAGTTCCCTATTTATCACCACGTGCCAATATATATATATATCAATTAAAATTTTAAAGAATGAGATAATTTAGTCAATTTTTTAAATTTGACTAAATGTTCGACATCCTTATACGTTCACAATAATACTTGAGATTTAAGGTATTGAATTAGGTGTTTCACTTTCGATTTTATTTTTTATTTTATTTTTTCTTCAAAAATTTTTATATGCTTTAATTTGATTTTATAATAATTAATTAAGATTTATTTCACTCAATTATGATATATAATAATTTTTAATTATTTAATTTTATTTTTATTAGTTAATAATTTCTTATTAAGAATGATAATATTTGTTTTATTTTAATTTTTGATATAATAGTTAAGTACATTCATATTATTATTATAACACATTTATTTTTACAAAAAAATATTAAAGTACTCCCTTCGTCCACTCTAATAGGCTCACTTCTTTTAGGCATGGAGATTAAAAAACTTACTACTCCCTCCGTCCACAATTTAATGCCCTATTTGGGTGTGGGCACGGAGATTAAGAAAGTTGAAAAAGGTGATGTGGATGAAATATAAGGGTAGTTGACTAAAGTGATAAAGATAGTTGACTAAAGTGATAAAGGTGTTGTGAGTGGGTCCACTAATGATAAAGTGTAGTAAATATAGAATATAAAAATGATAAATGTGTTTTAAGGTGGGTCCATTAGTGGCAAAGGGTAGTAAATATAGAAAAAGAAGAAGAGTAAAAGGGTACAAAAAGTAGAATAGGGCATTAAATTGTGGACAGATTTTTAAAGGCAAGTAGGGCATTAAATTGTGGACAGAGGGAGTACTTTTTAGGAAAAAAGTGGTGTGGTCCACATCAATTAAGTACATTTTTTTTATTCAAAATGAAAATCGAGCTCATTCTATTGGGAAGTCTCAAGAAAAATGAGTCTATTAGAGTAGGACAGAAGGAGTAATAAATAATAGCAAGCTGAATAATCTATTCAGCCCCCACCATGTAATTTATTTTTTTAATTATTATAAAATCGTTGGATTATTGGTTTTTTGTGCAAATTTTCATCTAAAATTGTCTTCTAAACGAAAGCATCAAAATCGAATTATAAAAAAATTATCTTCTAAAAATATACTCTCTCTGTCCCAGCGAAGATGAGGCGTTTCTTTTGGGCACGAGATTTAAAGAGTTAGTTTTAGTGAACAAGTGAAATAAAAAAAGTACAATAAAAAAGAAAGTGAATGAAAATATAGCTTTAATTTATTCCAAAGGGAAACGACTCAACTTTGTTGGAACGTCTCGAAAAGAATACGACTCAACTTCGTTGGAACAGAGGAAGTAGCTCTTATTTTCTGCGTCCGCCCCTTACAACACGACACCCTAATTTAGTCTTCTTAAAAAAAACAGGGCTGTGATCGACGGGGTCGGGGAGAGCCTCGGGCTGAGCGAGTACGACCTCGAGCCGGCTCGGATGGCGCTCCACCGCTTCGGCAACACCTCGGCGGGCGGGCTTTGGTACGTGCTGGGTTACATGGAGGCGAAGAAGCGGCTGAGGAAGGGCGATCGGATCATGATGATCAGCTTCGGAGCTGGCTTCAAGTGCAACAACTGTTTGTGGGAAGTCCTCAGAGACTTGGGCGATGCGAATGTGTGGGAAGATTGCATCCATCGATACCCGCCGCCGAGCCTCGCCAACCCTTTCACCGAGAAATACGGATGGATCAACGATGAGCGTCTCAGCTTCGTTCGGATTGAGGATTGTGTGTTCTCGAGCAACGATTGAATGATTTAAGCAAGTGTTTTGGTTGAGATATCATATCATATGTATTTGATTAGAGGTTGCTAATTAAGTAAAGTGAAATGCATGTGTGTTGTTCAAATGTAGTAAAAAATAAATGATTGAGTTATACTTTTTTTTTTTGATGAAATGAAAAATTAATTTTAAAGATCGTGTGACGGAGGACGACTTGAAAACCTGACATAGGAGGCGACGTCGGTGCGGCTAAAATATTAAACAAACATTTTCAAAAATACTCCCTCCGTCCCACTGTATCTGAGACTCTTTTTATTTAAGACGTCCCACTGTAAGTGAGACTCTTTCCTTTTTTGATAAAGATTTTACCATTTAAACACATTTTCACTTTTTCACCTATAAACAAAATACACTTTTCTTAATTTCCGTGTAAAAAAAAAAGTCTCACACACAGTGGGACGGATGAAATAAATGATTGAGTTATCCTCTTCTTTTTCTTTCTAAATTTGTTGTTGCAAAGAAAATAAATAGGGTTTAATGGTTTGTATTCCATTTGGGTTATTCCATTATAAGTGGTTTGTTTCTATAAATAACAAAATTTAATCCATAAAAAAATATAGGCTCTACTACTTTTAATTAGCCACTCTACACATTCTTCTTATTTTACGTGTAATAAAGTAACCCGTAACTTTTAATGGGACAGAGGGGTAATTTTTTTTGGAGGTACAATACAACAATATTACGTCACTACTCTACCATTAGACCAACACGTCCTTTCTCATAATCTAGAAATCGTAGCTCTTTTTTATAGCAGTTAAATCTAGATGATATAAAAATTAATGATCTAGATTGAATTCTACTTTCTAGAGGAGAAATTTTTATAGCAGTTAAAACTAGCGTACGCTGTACGCATAATTAATGTTATTTATTTAATAAAATTAAAAATATAGATATAATATCTATTGTATTTAATTTTTTAATTAACAATTTTGTCTATTTGATTCTACAACTATATAGTATAGTAAACCCCTTTTAAAATTATACTCAATAGATTCATAAACTATGTAGACTAATAAAATTCTTATGTCTCATTGCACTCAATAAAATACTAAATATTTAGAAGTAAAAGAAAGAAAACAAATTATTAGCTTAATATAATATGTATTTGTCGAAACTATTCTCTTACTTGGCTCTTTTACTGAACATTATTCTATTACTCTTTCTAAGATCTAATATACATTAATCCAAATACCATGTCTTTTATTAATTCAAATAGTATTAATCCTTTAATATAGCATCGTTGAAATTTTCTATTAGAGTATTCCTAATCTACACTTATATAATACTTAATACAAATAACGTGTCTTGTATTAATACAAATAGTAGTTTTAATCCTATAATATAGCATCGCCCAAATTTTCCATTAGATTACTCCTAATCTAAACTCATATTATATTAGATATATATTAAATATATTTAGTGTAATATCTAATAAATTAATATACTCTTATAAATATATAATAATATGTGATTTATAAAAAATAATCTTAAAATAAAATATGTAGTGGGGGTAACATAGGCAATCTACATTTTGTATCCAATCACAAATACTCATGTGCAATCAGTTGCACAGTGCAACTGATTTCCAGAATGACACTAC
This sequence comes from Salvia miltiorrhiza, assembly GCF_028751815.1. Lineage (NCBI taxonomy): Eukaryota > Viridiplantae > Streptophyta > Magnoliopsida > Lamiales > Lamiaceae > Salvia > Salvia miltiorrhiza. Next base: position 76,834,927 of record NC_080387.1, read on the forward strand.
TTCATTCGGGAAATGACACTTGAACATTTTCGAATAACACTACTTCAACATACAAATGACACTTGAAGATTATAAACCAGTTGCACTGTGCAACCAATTGCACGGGAGAGTGCCTCTTTTTCTATTAGTGTGTATATATATATTGTAAAAAAAATACTACATATCATTTGATATTCTCAACTTGGGTTGGTGGACTTAATTAATGACAATATTCGATTAATTAACCACATTTACTGCTGCACGACATATTTTTCCAAATTAGAGATAGCCAGATAAATTAGTTTTGGTTACAGATATATGTTGCAATCCATTTAATGCAGTCAAGCGACATGTCTGAGTTAGTTAATTTAATGCAATTTTTATGAGGCGAGCTAATTGGACATAAATACTATTCAATGCACTTCAAGCAACGTGTGGTACTTTTGTTTTTTTTTGAATTAGAATTACAGGAATTATCTAAATATAATCAAATAAGCAACTTGTACGCAGGCGAGACCTTTACATCACACAAAGGTGGGAAGATAACTGCACGCAAGCGGAATCACTACCCACACAAAAGTGGGAAAACTACACCGATCACAAACGGGATTGAACCAAAAGACCTCTTACAAAAGAGAGTCGTTGGGTGTCTCAACTTTGCCACTTGCAGCACCGTGTCGTATTAACTCAATACAACAATAAATTTAAAGGAAAATGCAGTCATTTATATAGCCTCATAATTTGATTTAAAGATAATTTAAGTCCAAATTACTAATTAAAATACATTATACAAGCATCATAAATTGTTTTGGTGACAATCTTCAATACTAAAATAGATTTCCGGCATCAAGAAGTCTTGGTTTTCTGTCGAGCACCTGGTGAGCGTGCACAGACATTAAAACAGCTCCTTAATTCTTTGTGGATTTCTGTCGAACGAGTGGTGTGCACTAGAAATTCTGCTCCTACATCTCTTAGAGAAATCTTGAGGAAGAAAGGCGATGATATAGACTCGTTTAGACAGGAAGAAAACAGCAGATGAAAATGGTTCGTCAAAATTTAGGGGTGAACAAAAATACCCGAAATCTGAATATCTGATCTAAAATTGTAACAAATTGAAAATTAGAATTTGATTCGAATTTTTGGATCGGACGGATTTTATTTTAGGCAAATTTCGAATTTTCAGAATCGGATTAATATATTCGTACACAATGTAAACTTTATTTGACGCACTTACTTGGACATACACAATAAATGTACTTCTTTCATTTCACTTACCATTTTGGATTGTTCCATTATTATTGTATCATTTCTATTAAAGGTAACAATTAACTCTTCAAAAGTTATGGATTCTACCATTTTTTTAATCAATTTACACATTATCTTTAATTACCGTGGTCAAAAGTTTTGAAACAACAATAGTGAGACGGAGGTAGTACTCCTTTTTTCTTAAGATCAATACACAAGACAATTTAAGGATGCTCTTTAGAATCACACATTTTGGCTATTCTTTAATTTCGATGATATTATTATTATTATTATTATTATTATTATTATTATTATTATTATTATTATTATTATTCCCTCGGTCCCAACTTTAATTGAGAGTGACACGAGTTTTAATAAAGTGGTTGGGTGTATTGTGAGTGGAATAAGAGTCTCACCTTTTTTGTGAGTGTTAAAATAATTAAAGTGAAGTAAAAGTTTCACCTACCTTTACAAAAAATAGAAATAGATACCAAAATGTGGGACATCCAAAAATGAATATATGAATACTAAAAATTGGGACGAATGGAGTATTATTATTATTATTATTATTATTATTATTATTATTAGTATCCAACCGTTGATTCAGAAAAGTAAGACCAAATTACTCTATTAAAAAAATAGTGTTAATAATGATAATTAATTGTATTATAAATGGAGAAAGAGACCCACCATATAATTGAAAGTTTCCAAAAATAGAAAGAGACTAATTTTTGTGAACGCTCTAAAATGATATAAAAAAACTAATATTTTTTTTGTAGGCGGAGTATATCTCTTAATTTTCAATTTTGATTGATGTAAAACATATAACCAATTTAGATTATTTTATCTATAGAATACTTTTTTAGCTATAAAATTTTATATATAAAAATATTTTATAATTAGAAAAATAAAAGATGAAAAGCACAAAAATCTAGAAAATAAAAGAAAATATAATATAGAATAAAAAACATATACTCCCTCCGTCCACGAAATGAGTACCCATTTGTAGACGGCACGGGTTTTAAGAAATGTATGGAGTGTAGTGTGAATAGTTTAAGGGTCCCACTTTTTGAGTATATTAATTAAAGAGATGTGTGGGGTACACTTGCCAAAAAGGAAAATGGGTACTCATTTCGTGGACGGACGAAAAAGGAAATATAGGTACTCATTTCGTGGACGGAGGGAGTATAATAAATGCACTTGTTTTTTTTAGAATCATATTACAATATAACTCAAAGAGTAGGTTGAAACAAATAAACACATTCAAACCAATATATATCTATATGCAAAGAATTGGACACACAATTTTACATACATTTGCCATATAATCTTACCAGACAATGGCACCACCATCACTGTTGTTCTCAGGTCTTCTTTGACAGCAGTGGCTCCAGATGGCCGGCGTCGTCTCTCGAGGCGGAGATCTCCCGATTTCCCGACTCCAACTGAGACAGGGCTGCTTCTTCTGATCTCTGTTTCAGCAGTCGATTGAAGAGGCTTGATTTCTTCTCTAGCAATGGAGATTGGCTCATGGAAGAATCGGTTAAGCTCTGCACATGCTGTAGACATACTTGGACTGCATCGTGCACGCGAACGAAGAACCATTCTCGGCAGGGGCGGATCCACCATGGAACATGGGGGTGCAGTTGCATCCCCAAAAAAAAAAAAAATTTTTTACTAGTATTAATATTCATATATAAATTATTTTAGATTTAGTTTTTGCACCCCCAATTAAAAGTTTTAATCGAAAATAAAAGAGAAATTCAGTTTTTAAAATCTTAAATTCCATTGACCCAACTAAAAAGAGAGCTCACCATCTCTTTCTTTTTCATTCTTTTGATCAAGCCCATCATTTAATCAATCAATTACCTCAATTCTTAATTAAACAAAAAAGTTGAAAGTATACATTTTGCATTTGAAATGCAAAGTTATTACTATTATATTTGTATTTTAGTAAAAAAAATGTCTAAAATGTATCGAAGGCCTCAAAAAAAAAATCTCGGGGCCCGTAGAAGTTCAACTCCCTCAAAAAAATCCTAGCTCCACTAGTGTTTATAAGATTATTTTTTGCATCCCCAATTTAAAAATCCTGGATCCGCCACTGATTCTCGGCCTATTAGATCGACCACCTCGGCTCTTGTTAGAGTCAGCAGAACGTCTCGATTTGGATTGGAAACGGCTATCTGAAATATGCAGGCAAAACATTTTATAAATGGATGCATCTCAATGATCATGATATATGCTAAGGGAGCGTTTACTTTTGATGATTAGCTTTGATAAATAAACATAGTAAGACGAACCCTTTGATTTATATCCCATTGAAAATGTGGGATTGAAGAAATCTTAATCTTAAAGAAAAAAAATACTCAATCATGCAAAGTATACGCTCTCTAAGTTGAAGTCTTTGCTTACCTGGATGTTACGTGATCTGTATTCGTGGTACAAGTCTTTTAGAGCTTGAACAGCGCTAGAGTCTATGTAAGTGACAGCTGAAACAAAAGACCAACCGTAAATGGGGGCAAAATGATATATACGCATTTCGGAAAACAAAACTTAAAAAATATCCACCTTTTTACAAAATATACAAATTATACACATTTTAGAACTTTTTTTACCCTTATGACGAGGTCGAGTATGTCGAGTATTAGTGCATTTTATAGGAATGTTCGACCACTAATGCTCCATTGCCCGATCACAATGGTCGAGCATGTTGAGTATTAATGCATTTACAACAAATACACTAGTGCTCGACATATTCGACTCGTAGTGGCCGAGCATTAGTGCATTTACCACAAATACTTGATTTGCATTCATTGAGCTTGAGCATGTCAAGCAAAGTTTACGATTTAAGTAAAAACAACTTGAAAATGGGTAAAAACAATCATTAACGCTAGTAAATGTCCGAAGATTTACTCACGAGCCATCTCAAGAATGACAAAATGAATTCCTGCGACCTCAGGGCCTCGCCTTATAGGTCCATCAACTACAGTCTCGTATTCTCGGAGCCTAGAGAAAGGAAATAGGACAGCAGCACGGTTATGACAGAACACTAACAAGGTAAAGCAGTTCAAGACAGATGAGGTCGATTTAACTTAACGAAGAAGAAGTTCTCAAGTCACCTGTCTTTGATGTAGCTTATATTGGCAAAATAGATTGGAGCATCAACGCGAACAATCACAATTCCGTTGTATGTATAAGCTTCAGGATACTGCTGCGTGTTTCTATATACAGTTGTGCCAGGTAAACGGCCCAAGACGGCTGCATAACAAATAATGTTTGGCTCTCAATGAATTGCACCAATTATTTTTACAGCTAGTAGAACTTAGAAAAGAACCTTTGGCCTGATCATGTATGCATCAATGTTAACCTCTTTCACTTTTACATGGCTTACAAGTTTGTAGATCTCATATTTTCCACAAGCATCTCAAATATCCAGCAGCTTATTACACAATTCATATAAAATTAGGGAAGCTAAATCTTAGTGGATAACATTATTTGCATGTCCTTTTTAGGCAGAAAGGATTATATAAGACAGGTAGGGGATGACTCAGATTTGTTTGTTTGTTTGTTCCACTGATCTTGTCCCATTTCTATAAATAGTACTCCTACTTTATCACTTTCTCTCTCTTACTATATCATCTTCTCTCTCATTCTCTCTCATACTTTATCACTTTATTACATTCTATCTCCTACTTTATCTGCACACTTAAAACACTACTAATACTCTTCTTAATAATCGTGCCAAAACCAAATGGGACAAGCTCAATGGGACGGAGGGAGTATATATGTAATTTGAAATTCGGATTTTAAATATATCAGTTAGTGATCAGGAGGCATATATCCTAGGCACAGCTTCCTGAAACATATTTTCATTTAAAAGCATTTTGGGAACATTGGACGATTGATAAGCAATAAATCATGTGATGAAACTTAAAGTGCCAAAGAACAGAATGGGAGACATATTATATATATAAATGACAATATTGAGGTACATAATTTAATTGTTTGGGCAAAGCAAACCCTTCTAAATTAGATCAAGACTTACCAATATGTGGATTAGCTGATTCATGGATGACAAATGCAAGTGAAACACCGACCTAAGCACCAATACAGGGAAGCAATGAGAAAAGATAGCACATTGCAACTACTAAGATAGGCTCAATCAAAGATTGAGAAGCAAAGAAAACAGTAGGATTGACACGACTCTAATAGAATGTGATTCTAGATCAGATAAATGCATTGTTAGAACTCAATAAATTGTTAGCAGTAGTTTGAAAACTTGAGAACGACCTTTGAAACTATTAAAGGCAATCCACTTTGCTGAATTTCTGGGTCAAGTTATGAAAAAACTTAGATGCAATAAACATGATATATTTTCTACAAAATGACAAGAAAGCATTCATAAGAATAAGGAAAATAGTATAGCCAATTTAAACATCGAAGAGATGGCATATATGATTTGACGGGTACTGAACCAGAAAATTAGCTCAAATAAATGAGATTGCTAGATCTTCACATTGAATCCATAAATTTATCACGGTTTACAATTTGATACTACGATAATGTGGTTTAAGCCAATATCCACAACTGTAGCTGAAAACTAAAATTGAATTACTAACATTGTAGGAGGAAAATATTTTATATATGGTGTTTATGTTGACATAGAAACAATTGTTTTAAATGAGAAGAGTCTAAGTAAATGTGTTGTTCATCTAGCAGGAAGCACACTTCTATTTCCTCAGATAAAATAGCTTTCCATTTGCCTTTTCTCTATCCTACTAATTCTTATAGAGTTCAGAATTGGCAAAATTAATTCATCCTACAAATTGTTGTCGTTTTAGATTCTATTTTCACCTACACTTTTATCCTAAAGTAAAGTTTAGAATATCTCAGTGAGGAATTCCAACATATGCAAAAGTTATTTTCATATACCATGTATACGAACACCTGTTCTCAATAATCTGGTCTCCTTTTTAAGATAATTGCTCTATAATTAAGAAAACAGAGGAAAAAAATAGAGATGAAAAATTACCAAAAATAGTAACCGGACAAAAAGTAAGATTACAGTTCAAATTATTCATAGAAAATCATCAATATAATCTATACTTACACCAAGAAGGACGCCGATCTCTATGCCAAGGAACAAGGTAAAGATGAATGTAATGGTCCAGAGGAGAAAGTCTCTTTTATCCACCCTCCATAAGAAAGTAGCTTCATCATAATCCACCTAAACCAGTGAAGTGTAAAATTATAGATTGAGTGCCAAACTTAAGAAAGAAGTTCACAATAACTTCCACGCATCTTATTTAACAGATTGAATTTCCCAACAATTGGTTATAAGAATGGTGATAAAATGCCATGCTTTTGAGATGCAAAGTATACCAGATACTTCTGAGACAGGAAAACATGTAGGACTCATCTACTTTTGAAAGAACAACTCACCAGTCCAATAACAGCAGAAATGACAATGGCGGCTAGACCACACTGCAAAGAAACACAAAATGAAGGAGAAGACAGAATTATTAGCAACAGAATTTGCAATGCTGAGAGTCAAATGTTAGCTCCATCTCCACAGATATCTCAATTTCAAACTACATATCCTTTTATGGGGGTTTAAAGTTCCCAGTTATATCAAGACAGCTTAATGCCAGTAAAGATTTTTATGAGTCATAGAAAGAGAAGGGGCAGGCATAGTCTGCCAAGAACAAGTAAGCACTTCCACATACAACAAATTAACAATACTAAAGGAGAAGAAACAATTTCTTCAAATCAACCTGTGGTATGTATTCAAACAATGGAGTCAGGAATTGAAGCGCACATCCCATTATAATTCCCATAATTACTCCAGATAAGCCAGTTTTGGCTCCACTTTCATGATTCACAGCTGATCTGGAAAATGATCCTGCAGCACATAATTGAGGAAAAGAATTTTCAGGAACCTATACCAATTGTGACATTTATTCTAACCTTGTACAAGTATTATTTGATAGTTTATAAGAGAAATTAAATTATTGATTCAGAGAACAGAAAACTCTACCAGTTGTAGGGTAAATAGAGAAGAAAGAACCAACAATGTTTGCCACACCAAGACCAAATAACTGTAAAAGATAAACGGTAAGCATATCTCCATACTGACATCACAAATGGATACATGACAATGCAGGGCAATGCAATTCATTAGTAGGGCTAAGGTCAATGAAAACAGACCTCTTGATTGGAATCCAAGTCGTAACCATTCTTTGCTGCAAGTGCTTTAGCAATTCCCACAGACTCCTATAAATTAAAATTTGTACATTCAATATCTCCTTTCTGAAAGAGCGCATACTTCTAACAACATGAGAGAGTAGAAGATATAAGAGAAACTATAGTAGGAGAGAGTTATGATTAAAACTTCTCTTACCAAAATAGCCACGCCAGTAATGAGAATCGTTGTAGAAATCAAAGATTCAGCATACTCAAATTTCTTTGGGATGGAAAATTCTGGCAGGCCCTGTGGTATTTCACCTACCTAGAACAGCAGAGCCAAAAAACATACATATAAAATATATTTCACACAAGCTAAAGTTCATTGGAGGGATAATTTATGATAGTAAATGGCATTTGATTATTCTTTACAGCCCAACATCTTGGTAACTTGGTTAATTAAAGCAGTCCTCACCAAAGATATTGAAGATGGACTAAATACATGCACAAAAATGGTGCCCAAAACTACAGCTGTAAGGGGACCAGAAGCTCGCAAAAAACGCAACGATTTCCTAGTTTTTCCCTGTCAACATAACAAAGTTAGTTTGAAGAGGTCAAAAATTGACAAATGGATACCTAATTGAAAGAACAGATTCATACCAAGTGCTTCATGATCAGAAGAACTGCCAATGTGATGGAGCCCATGAGAAAAGGTTGCCACAAGAACTACAGAGGAACCAAAAGACAAGAAATCAATAATAAATCATATGGTTGTAACAGACCGCCAGCATATACCGAAAATGAAGCATAAACAGAAGTTGAGGTAAATATGTTTGAACTGGAATAAGAAAAGAGTTAAGAGTTTTTTCTTTTTTTGGCGCCGTAGAGAACGAGAGCCTCAAATTAAGGTAGCCACTTCTAGTTTAGTGTTTTAGCGACTCAAAAATGAAAATGATATGGTAAGTATAGTAGCTTAAAATGACACCTCTTCTCATCTCCAAATTGGCTACAAAATAAGCTTCATCAACCACAATAATATTAATAAATGATGGGACCCTCCTACAAGTAGTCATCCTTGCACTACAATCTCTTTGTTGCAACAATTATGTGAAAGAGTATAACTCAGAGCCAAACAGTTCATATGTGCACATAGGATGACAATGAAGATCTAATTCCTCTTCATATCACTAAAACACAAAGATAAAACGTGGGATAATCCATGACAATTCTGTGCATTCTACCATAAAGATAGCATATGTATTTAGGTAAATTATTAGAGAACAGATAGTGCTCCTTGGAATATACAAGGATGAACTGAAAGAGGAAAATAGCTTATCCAGAAGCAGTATAACAGCTCCAGCGTACCTGATCTGCCCCTGCAATAATGCTCTTCACCAGTGGAATAATCTCGCTGCTTCGCACAACACTGTATCCCACGTACATCCAATTATAATGGCTGATGAATCGAAGAAGCCATCCAAGCCTGGATATAAAGAAAATCAATATAATTTTTTGTTAAAAAAGAGTTCAAATATCAATGAAAAGAAAGAGCAAGGTAGCAGAGCAAAGATTTAACACTACACCATTATTGTAACCATTTTGGCGGTTGCTCAATTTGTATAAAGTTAATCAAGAAAATGACTTGTAAAAGGGAACACATTCTGCCAGGTTATTACATGCTGAATGGTATATGATGATATGGTTCAGCCCCTGACAACTGAAAACCTATTTGCTTTACAGCATTGTTGCCTACTTAATCCTTGAATAAGCTTATTTATGTGAAAATCTAAAAAACCGTGAAGCTCTAGGCAATGTCCAGCAAATCGTACGTTTAATGAAGAATTTAAATAAGGTAACAAATTCCTAAAATACGTGAATACAACAAAGCTGGATAAGCAAATGAGTATATATGACCGAATGCATAGGGAGAAAAATCAATTTGATGCGTAACTTGGTTAATTAAGATATTTTGTAATTGCAATTCCGTAATAATTCATGTAGTTGAGGCTGAATTTTTCCTGAATTTAATTTTGTTGTATTAATTACTAGACCAAATATCCACACGTGGTCGGTGAGACGACAGAATCTTTTGGTGCATCAATTTTGCTACTTGAATTAGGCCTCTTAGCATAAATTATTTTGGTTGTGTCACGTTGATTGAATCATATACTATTGAATACATTGTTAGAAATGATGCTTTAATGCATTTCATGATTGATATAATTATAGTTCTGAAGGTTCAATATGTTATAATGTTAACTTTAATTTAAAATGATAGGGAAATAGAGAGACTTTGTGAGCTCAACAATAATGGAAGTTGAATGGAAAGGAGGGATTTGGAAGGCTGAATTAGGAGAGTGAGGTGTGAAGATGGAAAAAATAAATTTATTCTAAATAATGAAAAAAATAAAAAATAAAGAAGAATTGAAAATGATAAAAAAAAAATTGGATAACAGTTCGTCTAATCTATATGAGTGATACAAAATAGCCACATTGTGGCTACCCACAATTCATTTAAATAGAAAAAAAATTAATTTATTCAACTTATTTTTTAAAATAAGGGGCTGCGCGACCTAATTTTAGGTCCCAATTATAGACGGCAAAACGCCGTCGGTAAAAACCGACCCGAGCCTTTAATAGCGGCGGCTTGGACGCCGTCGCTATTCTAATGTTCAAATTATTTAATAAAAATTAATTTTAATTGATATTAATAATTATCGGCGACGCCGCTGTCGATCATTAGCGACGGCGAAATTGCTGCCGCTAATCGGCCAGTAAAAGGCAAAAAATGGGTCGCCGTTTTTGTCGCTGCCGGCAATTATCGGTGGAAGCTCTGCGGTCGCTATTTACGCGTTTTTTTGTAGTGGGTGGCAGAGGCGGAGGGTGGGGGGGGGAGGGATTAGGGTTTGAAGGGGGGGTTGGGGAAGATGATGATATGGCATATTTTTCATTTCTTTTTTTCAAATTTTTTTCCCTCATGTCAATACTATGTCCATGTATCAACTTCCGACTACCACCTTGTCGATTCCGGCTGCCACCGTGTAATTTTCGGCGAAGGCGTAATAAAAAACTGGTGACCGGATAAATTTGAGACAAAAACGAAAGGTCATGTATTTAAAAGTAGAAAAATAAAATTAGGTGCAAAAACCAATTCCGTGTAAACATTATGAATTTATAGGCAATTACCCTTATTTAAAATCACATCTCAATGAAGTTGAGAGGTTAATATTTAATATAGTTTCTCCCAATTCTCTCCTTGGCCGCGTTTTCTCTGCCATTGTCTGGAACATCGGCAAGTAAGCCGTCGTCTCAGTGCGCATCATCCGTTCCGGCCGCCATCGCTTCTGCTCTTCCATTCGAGGTACTTTCCCTTCTTCATCTGAATTAGGCCGACTTATATATATACTATCACTTTTTGAAACAAATTAAGTTGTTAATTTGCTTTTTACAACTTATAAATTCAATTATTCAAATACTTTAATAACTTATAAGCTTTTGACATATTAAATTTTATAAGCCCTTTCTGTCTTTGAACAGTGAGGTCTCGGGTTCAATCCCCACCGCTCCCCCTCCCCAACTCCCCCAAGTAAAAACAAAAAATAATGTTATAAGCTGTTGGAGCTTATATACTCTCTAAAATAAACTTAGACAAACTTTATTTCATCAAATTCCATTTAGAATTTAATAATTATAATTAAGATTTGATTATGGGTGGATGCAAATTAGGCCAAACATTGGGCCAAATAATGTGTGCTCTGAATAAGGCACTCGGTTCGAACTTCATTTCAAAAGAAGAAAAAAAATTATCAATTGTCCGAACTTTTATTCCTATTTTTTGTCCACATATTTTTTAAAAATAATGGCTAAATATATATATGTCAATGTGAGCCTTATGGGCCGGGCCGGGCCGACATGGTTTGGTCAGAGATCAGCCCAACTTTTGATTCAGACGTATATAAGGTTAGAATTGATTCATAATTCCTATACAAGGGTATTGTCTTATTGAATATATATTTAGACATAGGGAATGCTCAAATAAATGCACGAGATTGTGTGTATTGGTTTGGGATTCTGTTGGATTTTTTTGGATTTTAAATATATATTCAGACTGTCTTTTTTTCTCTCTATATATTTAGCATTCTCTATCGATATATTCCCTATATAAATATATATTTTCTTTTTTCTGAGAATTACAAGAGGTATTTATTACATAATCAAATAAGTAACTCGCACGCACGCGCGACCTCTACACCATACAAATTAAGGTGAGAAAACTATCTACACGCAGGTAGGACCACTGTCCACACAAAAGTGGAAAAATTACTCGCACGTAGGCAGGATTGAACCCAAGACGGAGAGTTATCTTTCTAGTCACGTTATACTAGAGAGTCCTATTTTAATTGTTATTAAATTTTAACATTTAATATTATATGTCCATATATCATATAGGAGTGGAGAAATTGTTTTTATCACCAAATTAAAAGCTGGGCCATGTGGTCTTAATTTCCACACGTCTACTTTTGCAGATGGTCACACACCACATACTATTCACACGCATACATACGCTCATATTCTTCACATATTTCTTTTTGGAGATGAAAATTACCTTTAAAGTGAAGAGACTGATACTTGCTCCAGTTATTTTAATCTTTGTTTCTTACTTTTTCTTCATTTTAATTGTTTCTCTCTTTCTCTTTTATCTTTTTGAATTAGGTCGACTTACATGCTACCACTTTCTGAAACAAATTAAGTTGTTAATTTGTTGTAATTCATTAGTTTAGTTTGCTCTGTGAGACTTCTGTCGTGCTTAATTAGATATATTGTAATTACAATTCGGTAATAATTTATTTAGTAGAGGCTGAATTTTTCCTGAATTTAAGTTGGTATTACTAGACCAAATATCCAAACAAATACAATTCAATATCTACTATCGATTGAAACATCTACTATCGCTATTTTACCCATTGTGTCACATTGATTGAAACATCTACTATCGAATACATTTTTAGAAATGATGCTTTAATGCATTTCATGATTGATATAATTATAGTTCTGAAGGTTCGATATATAATGTTAACTTTAATTTAAACTGATAGGCAAATAGAGAGACTTTGTGAGCTCAACAATAATGGAAGTTGAATAGAAAGGAGGGATTTGGAAGGCAGAATTAGGAGAGTGGGGTGTGACGATGGAAAAAATGAATTTGTTTTTTCTAAATTAGGAGAATTAGGCCATTAAATGGAGGTTCGAGGAAATTGGAGGTGTTAACTCTTCTTGGATTTTCATAGATAACATTCATTATATTCAACATTATGACCATTACTTGCACCAATTTACTTTTCAAGTTTGCCCTTTTCTCGATAAGAACACATTAATTTTCTTGGTAGCAAAGTTGACATGTCTAAATAAGTTTACCCAAATAAGTTTCAATTAAAAATTCAAGCTTTAGTTGGTTCAATTGAATTTAATGATAAGATGGTTCCTTAAATAAAATATCAAGAATTTTAATTTTATTATATTTGAGAAAAAAATCTAGGAGAATAAATATACTCTATTATCGAAAGCCTTCAATAAAATTATAAAATGATAAATATATAAAGGGTAAATATGTCTTTTTATGTTGAACATTAATTAATTTTTGAATTTGATTCGGATCAAATTGATCCAAATAGCAAGGTCCTTTCAGAAAATTATCTCATTCAAGAAAATAATACAAGGCGCAATTTTTCATAAGGAAAATATACAGTTATATATTTTGCCATTATCATAATCAAACCGTTAAATTAAAATTCAAAAGATTGTGTGAAATTGTGAAGATGTGTGAAATTGTGAACCCATTTCAATTAAGCTAACATTATCTTCAACTTGAATAATATTGATTCTCCATTCAAACTAGTACGTATATTGAAATTAAACGATATATTTAAATAAATAAATATTTTCATATACAAATTTCTTTTAATGAAAAGAGCGAAAACAAAATATTTTAAATTTTAAATTCCTTTTTGATGATTTTTATATCATATTAAAAAACTTGTAACGAAGTTAAATTTAATTAAGATGCACATTGAATTTTTATCATGAATCAAATTCGACGATGTTTAGAAAAGAATAAAAAACAAATAGAGAAAATTAATAGGAAGATAGAGAGAAAAATATTGAAAAATTTGGTGGAGAAGAAAGAGAAAAAGGGAGGAAAAAATGTAGGGAAAATACGTACTCACTTTTTATATATTGTTCTATAATCTAGATTTGATGCACTATGGTATCCAAATATTAAAAATTCATTTCAAGCTTTGAGAATTTCATATGAAACGTAGACGATGGTGACAAATAATGTATTTCTCAAGAAAATAAAGTTAAAATTGATTAGAGAAGCTTCCCTCATATTTCCACAAAAATGTGGAAAATTTGCACTCTGCTACAATTATTTTAGATTTGAATATAAATGTCAATTGGTAGGCTTTTTGTTTTCTCACACAATTAGCACTCACAATATGGATACATTTTCCCCATTTTTCCTTCTTTGGCTTCTCATATTGTTTTCTTGTCTTGGCCTCTCTGCCGCACAGAGCATAACTCAAATCAAAAGTGATGAATATATTTTGAAATCCTTAAAATCCCACATCACTTCGGATCCTAACAATATTTTGAAAAATAAAGTTATACACTATTAATCAAATTATAATTAATTATAAATTAGTCTTGGACTTTACTTGATAATAATAAAGTTATACACTATTAATCAAATTATAAAATGCTTGACTACAGTCAATTCCATACAACTCAAAATCTTATCACTCACGGATGGATGGATGGGAATAGATGAAAAATATGTGATGCACATTTGGTCTTTTGCTTAAATCCCTTTTTCAAATGGAAACAATTATATATCCTTTTCAATCAATTTCTGAAAATTATAAACCTCCAAAAAATTTAATACAATTGATTAACCAATTATTGTTGTACCGAACCATTAAATATTGCAAATTCAATTTCACAGTGACTTACTCTAATGATCAATGTTAACATACATGTGTGTGATTCAATTTCACTTACCATTAAATATTGCGAATTTAATTTATCCATGAAAAATGGAAAAAAAATAAAATTATATGTGATACACATTTAGTCTTATGGTTAAGTCAAAGTCTAGTGCCCGTCGTGTAAGTAACAATTATATTTCCCTTTCAATCGATTTTTGAAAATTATCACATTCAAAAAAATACTAATTGAAAGCAATTTTCCATATAGAAAATGTCATTGTGGGCTCCCCAGTAATTTGTTTATAATTAAGAAATTTAATTATTCATTTTTCATTCCATAGGTGTGAGAGATCCTATTACGAATCACAGTTTCCCCAACTCAAAGAAGACAGAGATATTGCACCACAAATCAAACATCTCAGCTTCAAAAGAGGTGGAATAATATTTTTTTTTAAATGTTGTGTAATATTTTCTCAAGAAAAGAAAAAAGAAAACAGACTCTAATATTTCCGTTACATGAAATTTCATGAGTTTTCTTCTTTGCCCGAATCACACTCCAATATTGAGAGCATAAAGAAGACTAGGTCAATTAATTTTGGGTCTAGACAAAATAATGTTCTAGGTCAATAAAAACTGTGGAAAATTTACATTCTGCAATTCTCAGTCTCCAAAACTCTAGGCTCACAAGAACTGTATTAGATTTGAATATAAATGGCATTTGTAGGCTTCTTGTTTTCTCACACAATTAGCACTCACAATATGGATACATTTCCCACCCTTCTTTTGCTTCTCATATTGTTTTCTTGTGTTAGCCTCTCTGCTGCACACAACATAACTCAAATCAAAAGTGATGAATATATACTTCTTGCCTTCAAATCCCACATCACTTTGGATCCTTCCAATATTTTGAAAAATAATTGGACCAGTGGAACCTCATTTTGCACATGGATAGGAGTTACTTGTGATTCGCGTCGTAGCAGGGTCACTAAATTAAATATCTCTGATATGGGACTCGAAGGAAGCATTCCACAGGAAATTGGAAATCTTTCTTCACTCGCTTATCTTGATATGAGTGGAAACTCTTTTCATGGTTGTATTCCTCTCTATCCATTTTTAAATTTTTAGTTAGTAGAATCTATTTATTTATACGGTAACTCTATCAGGTCGGCTACCAAAGGACATTTGCAGTCACAATAACCTTCAAAGACTCAAACTACTTGACTTGTCGTCTAACAAATTGCAAGGAGATATACCGTCAAGTTTGTACCAATGTCCACAACTTGAAAGTATCGACTTGTCACGCAACAGCTTTGGTGGATATGTGCCTGCACAAATTTCGAATATCACACTGCTTAAGGAATTAGACCTTGGTGTGAACAATTTGAGAGGTATATATGTTCTTATCTCTATACTGCTTAAGGAATTTGATCCCTTACTATTTCATTTCTATTGATAATCCAGAAATTGGTTGATAATGTCATTCGGTTTAATCGTAGATTTTGGGGTAAATGGCAAAGCTACGGCTCTTGCGTCTAATGATATTCTGCAGTTCCTCAGTAACATGATGAATACATAGCTAAGCAATTTATTTATTCTTTTCTCATTTTACTTTCAACTTTATTAATACTAATTCTTTATTCAGATGCTCAATCTAACAATAAAATCGGGCATACACCTAAATCTAGATTTGATATATTATAGTCTCCAAATATAAAAAACTAGTGAGTATTTTGACGTGGAATTATTTTAAATTGTAATTTAAATTAAGTTATAGTATTATTTTTTTGTATAATGCAATTATTTAAGTTGATTTCTGAGATTATATCATTCGGAGTCCGTAAAATATGGTCACAATACACTTAACAAAAACTTAACAAAATTCTTAAAATTTGTGCCGAAGCTATTTAGGTATATATATATTTTTTTGCGTACGGAGGGTGTATTTTATACCATAATACTTTATCAGGCCACCTACCAAAAGACATTTGCTCGCATAACAACCTTCAAAGACTCAAACTACTTAGCCTGTGGGCGAATAAATTGGAGGGAGAAATACCATTGAGTTTGGGTCAATGTACACAACTTGAGAGTATTGACTTGTCATGGAACAACTTTGGTGGAAATGTCCCTCGAGAAATTGGGAACATCACACAGCTTAAGGAATTAGAGCTTATTGGGAACAATTTGAAAGGTATGCTCTTGTCTTTATACTAATAATTTAACTGATAATCTCGAAATCAATTGATGATATACAACGTCATTCAATTTCATGCTTTGTTTTCAAGCTTTGCATTGTTTTACAGTTCAATAAATCTATGCAACCACATTGTGGCCACCCACAATTTAGTTTAATAGGGAAAATTTCAATTTGTTTAATTTATTTTTTTAAATAAAAATGGGATTTAGTTATTTTATTGTATTCTCTACATTATAGTTATTTTTTTGTAATTTTTTTAAGTGAATTGTGGGTGGCCATAATTTGGCTATTTAGCATTACTCTTTACATTATATCCATGATATGAAAAACGATGATTAGAATTTACAATTTTGTCATAATTATTACTCATTTTTCTCGTTTTGGGGTTTGAGAAGAAACGGATTTTGATGTCAAATCTAATAACCATTATAGGTTCAACAAGTTTTGAAAGATCACGTTAAGTACTCAAAATATCACAAGAGATACATATATTCACTTAATTTCATATAGTTGGACAACGCTAATTTATAGTCCACCCAACTCCTTTTTCTGCATTTGCAAGATAGGGGAGCAGTTTGAAGTGGTGTACCACTAATATACTTTATAATCAAACATAATTTTTTAACTTGACATTATTTCACAGATATTCCGAAAGAGATTGGTTATCTTAATTATTTAGAGGTATTGAGCATGAGCAACAACAATCTCAGTGGACGATTACCAAGACAACTTTGGAATGTCACGACTCTTCGTGAATTAAACATTGCCAACATCTCTTTAACTGCAGGTATGTCATTACTCTTTCTGCTAATTTTTTTTATTGAGGCATTAACCACCTTTATTGTTATTTCTAATAAGCCAATTGTTAATCATATTTATCGTCACTTTTCTGTCCTATTTTCTGTTCTTTGAACATTGTATATTACTGCTTTGAGTCGGTTTACAATTTACAGTTTACAGTTTAACATTAATATGATTGTAAGTGAACAAAGGATTAACCTTAATTAGCAATAAATTAACCGTATGCTTTGATTAAATAAATGACTTTTTAATTTTATTTTAACAACTTATAACCCATTCGTAAATATCAGAGAGACCACTTAACTTAATTAATACTATTGCTCATGATTACTTTAGTAGACTCTAAACCGAATTGTTTACAACTTAGCCCATATCACAACATATATTGCTCATGCATTACTGTTGGTGAGCTCAATTTCACAGGTGGACTTCTTTATTATTATTATCTCTCTCTCTCTCTCTTATTGACTCAATTTGCATCGATCTAAATGGAATTGTTTACAATTTATCCCATATGATATGCTCATGCATTACTGTTGGTGGGCTCAATTTCACAGGTGGACTTTATTATTATTATTATTATTATTATTATTATTATTATTATTATCTCTCTCTCTCTCTCTTATTGACTCAATTTGCATCGATCTAAATGGAATTGTTTACAATTTATCCCATATGATATATTCACTTTCATATAATTTGGAAAAGCACTTCACTAACTATTTTTCTAATACTTATGATTTAATTTGTAGTTCATACTATTTGTAACATATTATTACTACACCCGATTCAAAAATAGTTATCATGATTTGACACAATTTCACAGGTGGTATTCCGAAAGAGATTGGTAATCTTAATAATCTAGAGATATTAGACATGAGTTTCAATTACAATCTCGGTGGACCATTTCCAAGACAAATTTTGAACATCACAAGTCTCCGTCGACTATACCTCAGCAACACCTCTTTAAATGGTATGTCTGCACTACTCTTTAAGCCAAAACTTTAGTGAAAAGAGTTTGGTATATCGTAACTAACCATGATAATTGGAAATAATATGTGATACACATTTAGTCTTATGCTTAAGTCAAAGTCTATTGCCCGTCGTGTAACAGATGTTTATATTTCCCTCTCAATCGATTTTTGAAAATTATTGCATCCAAGAAAAATAATTGAAAGCAATTTTCCATATAGAAGATGCATGTCATTGCAAGATATAGCACCGTAAATCAAACATATTTCCCCAATAATTTGTTTATAGTTAAGAAATTTAATTATTCTTTTTTCATTACATGAGCCTGAGAGATCCGATTACTTATTGCAAGATATAGCACCGAAAATCGAACATACCAGCTTCAAAAGAGGTGAAATAATAATAATTTTTTTGGGAATTTATACTGAGAGGTATATATGTTCTTATCTCTATACTGAGAATTTAAATAGATTGATACCTTACTATTTCATTTCTACTGATAATCCATAAATTGGTTGATAATGTCATTCAGTTTAAACGTAGATTTTTGTGAAAATGGCAAAACTTCGGCTCTTGCCTCTAATGATATTTGTCGGTTCCTCAGTAACGTGATGTATATATAGCTAAGCAATTTAATTATTCTTTTCTCATTTTACTTTCAACTTTATTAATCTGATTATTTATTCAGATGCTCAATCTAACAATAAAACCGGGCATGCACCTAAATCTAGATTTGATGTATTATAGTCTCCAAATATAAAAGCTAGTGAGTATTTCAACGGGGAATTATTTTAAATTGTAATTTAAATTAAATTATAGTAGTATTATACATAACAAAAACTTACCAAAATTCTTAAAATTCGTGCTGAAGCTATTAAAGCATATATATTTTGCGTACGGAAGATGTATTTTATCGATAATATTTTATCAGGCCGGCTACCAAAAGACATTTGCTCGCATAACAACCTTCAAAGACTCAAACTACTTAACCTGTGGTCGAACAAATTGGAGGGAGATATAGCATTGAGTTTGGGTCAATGTACACAACTTGAGAGTGTTGACTTGTCATGGAACAACTTTGGTGGAAATGTCCCTCGAGAAATTGGGAACATCACACAGCTTAAGGAATTAGACCTTCGCTATAACAATTTGAAAGGTATGGTCTTATCTTTATACTAATAATTTAATTGATAATCTCCAAATCAATTGATGATATATAACGTCATTCAATTTCATGCTTTGTTTTCAAGCTTTGCATTGTTTTACAGTTCAATAAATCTATGCAACCACATTGTGGCCACCCACAATTTAGTTTAATAGGGAAAATTTCAATTTGTTTAATTTATTTTTTTAAATAAAAATAGGATTTAGTTATTTTATTGTATTCTCTACATTATAGTTATTTTTTTGTAATTTTTTTTAAGTGAATTGTGGGTGGCCACAATTTGGCTATTTAGCATTACTCTTTACATTATATCCATCATATGAAAAAAGATGATTAGAATTTACCATTTTGTCATAATTATTACTCATTTTTCTCGTTTTGGGGTTTGAGAAGAAACGGATTTTGATGTCAAATCTAATAACCATTATAGGTTCAACAAGTTTTGAAAGATCACGTTAAGTACTCAAAATATCACAAGAGATACATATATTGATCACTTAATTTCATATAGTTGGACAACGCTAATTTACATTTCATAATTGATCGTATGAATATTTTTGTTTTCATTATTTGAATTTTTTCAGTCCCACCCTTGTAATGGGATATTAGCTCACATAATAGTATTTTTTCAGTCCTAAAATTTTACTTATATTCTTTTTCTTTTCGTATATTTTTTTATTGAGATATTTGGTCTGAGGCATTAACCACCTTTATTGTTATTAGCTCACATAATAGCTCACCCTGTGTATGGAATTCGGATTATTCCAACTCCTAAAATATTACTTATATTCTTTTTCGTTTCGTATATCTGTGTATGGAATTCGGATTATTCCAACTCCTTTTTCTGCATTTGCAACTATCCACAATGGATAGGGGAGCAGTTTGAAGTGGTATACCACTAATATACATTATAATCTAACATAATTTTTTAACTTGACATTATTTCACAGGTGATATACTGTAGTAGCCCGCTATTTTAATTATGATTAAAATTAGTAAATGCAATTTTTATAAATGAATCCAGTTTATGGTTCTGATTTTTTTTATCAGAAACGGAGTTATTATTTTAGCTTTATACTTTTATAACGTATGAGAAAAACGCGACGAGGATTATTGAGCCATTCAATAATTATTATTTCCAAGTTATAACTGACTTAGCAAAGTCATGTTAGTTATTAATCGAAAAACAGAAGCAGTTATATTTTATTAGTGCTACTAGAAGTCGAGAAATTATTCCGAATGCAACGCAGATTAAATCTACGTATTTAATTTATACACGAATAATGAGCAGAAGCCAGTATTTGATTGCAAACACGCGATTAAATAGCAGATGCACTGAGTAACCAAGACACGAAGATTTATTATTATTTACAATTAGGACATCACACTATACACGCATTATTACCACCGCCGTTTTCCATCAGCCATTTCCGCTACTTGGAAGAGTAGCCTTTTGATTTTCACATTTGCTAGAATTTTATTTTATTGTGGAACGACTTTAGTCATTGATTGCACCAGAAGATCATACATTCAACTCTCAAATCATCTCTAGATTGGGCCAACTCCACTATCTAATTATATAATCACCACCAACGTTCCACTCAATTGGCACCAACGTTCCACCACGAAAGAGAGAGTTTTAAAAAAAACAAAATGTTGCAAAGCAAGATAAAAAAAAAGGAAAAGTGTGCACTACAATCCTTTGCCCACCACCTTTTGCTTTCCTCCACTACATTCTCCCCACCATCTTCGATTCTTGAAGGCTACTAGCCAACACTTCTTCAAGCAAACAATTCAGCAGCAACTTTCCTCCATTCACCTCCATTCATTCCTTCTCTCATACACTAAGCACAGAAAGGGAGATGAAGAGAAGTTAATTCCTGCTGCCAACTGCCAAGTATCGAGAGGTAAGTCTTGGCCTAAGTTTTCTTCATTCCATACTTGGTTCTTTCTGCATTTGTTGAGGAAACAATATTTGCAATTTCAGTTCCTTCCCCATTGAATTCATTATCCACAACAGCAGCTACCAACACAAAATACTCAAGGTAATTTGATATCCCAAATATTCAATTCAGTTTGCATCCATATCTAGCATATCACAGTTCATCTACATCAAATAGCCTAGATATTTCGTACAATAGAAAGTATAAACTTCACAAACAGGCTGCACTCTAGAACAACAAGCATAATTTGAGTTTATGCAAAGCAAAGAAGAGATTACACCTTATCGTTCCTAATTCGCGTTAAGAATCGATAAAAGAGAATGGTTTAACTTAGCTTTTAAAGGGGGGAAGGCTGACTGCCTCGACCGGTACCGAGCCCGAGCAGCGGCTGCCCGGCAGCGGCGATCCCTTCCTTCCTGGAATTAGAATAGCGGTTGCGGAGTTACCAAACTGGAAATCGAACGAAGCCACCCAGCACTGAACCCCGATCAGCAGCTGCTCGGCAGCGGCAATTCTTGCTTTTCTGGAACGGAGACTAACCGTCAGTTTCCGACGGGGACGCGGAGCAGCGGCGACCTGGTAATTGAAAGTTAGAGCTCGATCTGGGTTCCGCGGTCGGATTTGAGATGAAGGTCGGAGTTTGAAACCTCAGGGGAGAGCTAGGGCTTTCGATCCCCTTCACGATAGAGACGAGGAGAGAGAGAGGCGGGAGGAGAGAAGCTCCGATGCGAAGGCGTCGACGCAGCAGACGGCCGGATGAGAGAACGACCGGCGCCGACTATTTAATGGTTGAGACGAAGAGAGGACGAACGAGACTCCCCTGCTCGCCGGAATAACAGAGCAGCAGCAGCGCCGCTCGCCGGTTCCGCGGCAGTGGCGGATCGAAACAGCGGCGCGGCGAATCTCCCGGCCTTCCAGTTACAGCGGCGACGATTTCGATTCAGGAAGATTAGAGCTTGTGCTTCTCCTTTCAGGGTTGAGACGAGGGAAGATGAACGGCGCCGGAGTCGCGGCGGCGGACGCCTCGTGTGAAGGCGAGTCGAGAGTGAGAGGGAGAAGAGGCGTGCGGCTGGTTTGAGAGAGAAGGAGAGTGTCGGTTGCCTTGAAGAGAGAGAGGACCGAGAGTTGAGAGAGAATGAGTTGGGCTTGTTATTTTTTTTTAATTTTGGGCCTTGTATTTTTTTTTAGTTGGGCCGAAAATTTTGAGCTTGTGTTTTAAAGATTTGGGCTTGATTTTATTTTCATTGCTTGGGCTTTCACAGTTAAATTCGAACTGGGCCAGTCTTTTATTTAATTGGTCCTTCTCATTAATTCTATTGGGCTCGATTTAATTAAGGAGTTGGGCTGATGCATATTTTATGATGGGCTATTATTCTAGTCCCATTTATATTTCGTTGGGCCAGTTTAATTCATCATTTTGGCCGATTAAATTGCCTTTTTGGGCTAAGATTAATTCTTTTCAGTCCACATTAATTATTATTTGGACCTCTATTTTAATTGTTTTGGGTCGAAGACTTTTTAAGTTGGGTTTTAATTCTTTTAAAGCTTGAGCTGAAGTTACTCCTTTGAGCTAAGCCTAGCAGTATCAATTTTTGATGGAGCCCAATTATTTATCAGTGGGTGAGCCGATTCGTATTCAGTAAATGAGCCGCCCAGTTTATTAATTATTGTTTTGGAGTTCAGACTTTAAAGCAAGCTATCATGGTTTATTTCATTAAAGCCACTGATTTATTTAATTAATTGGCTACTCTCTTTTGAGCCTATTAATTATTTGAGGTTACGCTAGTAATGATATTTCTATCGAAAAGCCCGATAATTTCTACAAGGACACACCTCGTTTAAAGCCGAGTTAGTCCTTTTTCAATCAAGTACAAATGCGAGGTTTATTTCACGATTAGAATATTTCGATGAGGAAGGAAGAATCACAGTTTTATTCGACCACGCTAGACGAGAATTAGCTAAATCTATTAATGAGGATTAATAATAGAATTCCAATTATCGCTCAGAAGATTAGTTCATGCATAATTAATTACGCTTTCTCATTAATTGAGAATTTTCCTCGAGCCAATGTCTTATTTTATATTCTCGTGATTAAGGTCAAGAGCGAGAGTAAGAACTATTCAAGGAGTCACAGTACCTTAGCAAAACTTTGCTATCAGGTGGGCAATTTCTTACGCGTAAATAAAATGCTATGCAAGTGTTATGCTTTAAAATGCAAATTGGATCTTCAAGTATGGTATGCTTTATTACGCTTAAATGAGTTAAGCTTTATTATGCTGCACGTTAAATGATTTACGCTATGCTGTTATACTATTTACGCCCTATGTAATTTACGCTTGATTACACTTATTTACGCTTGAATGCTTTACGCTGATAAGTTTATGCTTATGTTTGATGCTTGCGTCTGTTGGGGGAGGCCTCCCACAACAGTACGATGCCGTGTCCGTTGAGGAGGGCCTTCCTCACGGCGCGATGCCCGTGTCCGCTGAGAGAGGCCTCTCTCGCGGCGCGATGCCAGTATGCCAGTGTTACAGCGTCTATTGGGGGAGGCCTCCCTCAATAGTACGATGCCGTGACCGCTGAGGGAGGCCCCCTCTCACGGTGCGATGCCCGTGTTCGTTGGGGAAGGCCTTCTCCACGACACGATGCGTGTTTATGATTGTTAATGATGAAGAATGCGCTCATGCTGTTTATGAATTTGGAAATGTTTAAAGAGCAAAGGATTTGAAATAAACTTATGCCTCTTATGCGATGTTGTTGATGTTATGTTATGCTTGGCAACTGCCCACTAAGTACTCTTGTACTTAGCCTTCGATGTTTATGTTTGTGCAGGTTGAGCTGTGATGGGCGATGAAGTGTTGTTGCTGAGTGGAGTTTTTGTCGAACTTAAAGTAGGCTCAGAAAGGATACATGTCTTCATACATGTATCTCAGTTATGCATTCCGCTGTAAACACTGATTATTTCAGTTACGCCTTCCGTTGCAAACTCTGATAATGTTTTAGCGAAGCCCCTAACGATGCCTTTTTCCTTTTAAGGAATATAACGCGTATACAAGTTCTTTGAGTACCCTTTTTATGCGAACTATGCCTTTTTCCTTTTAAGGAATATTTCACGCGTATTCAAGCTCTTTGAGTATTCTTTTATGCGCCCCTTTCTAAACCCGCTTCGTAATTTCCCTTCCCCAGTCATGGTTTTCCCGGATTAATTATCCTTAATTAAGGCCGGTCGTGACAGAGTGGTATCAGAGCAGTTCGTTTGCTCTGAGCCTAAGAGTTATTTAAGCCAAACTTAGAAATTAGAATGGATCACTAAAGTGTCTAGATTTCAATCGACAAAGCTCAGCACTTCATCGCATCACACTCAACGAAGCAGAATGGTAAGCTATTCCAAGTTTTGAGTTAATGTTTACAAAAAGTGAGAACTATCGTAATAACAAAGTGAGTAACTGTCAATAGCTTTGTTATGTTGTTATTGAATGAAATGATTTACGCAAGTGCGATTAAGTATGCCTATGGAATGAATCCATATGAACATAGAGCTATTAAGATATGAGATCACCACTACGACAGAACATAGAAGCAAACATAGAAGAAATTAGATTATATCTTTTGGTGGCTATAGTGAAGGCAGCAAGATAAGTGATACGTATAGAATAATTCTTAAGCTCATGATTTTATAGCCGCTATGAATCTCCATGACTTATGCTTAAGTATCCAATTTAGATGATGTGATATTATATGCTTAAGGATTGTTATGACTCATAGATTTGAGATGCTAAGGACCCTTAAAGCTTACTACATCAATGATCAATGATGTCATTGGAGTCATGACTTGTTTACAAGTTATATTAAGTTGACATTTACAAGAATTCTTTTGAGGTTTGTATTAGATTATGCTAGAGTGTACTAATTGGCACACATTTGCTACCAGAATGCCGCCTAAGATAGGACGCCCTGCGAGAAACAATAACAATCGCAGAAACCGTAACGCTGTACCCGAAGAACCACAAGATGCTCGAGGACATAACCCATCCCCTCCGCCCCCAACTAGGAGAGTCGAAGAACTCTTTTTAAGGCAAAATCCACCTACGTTTGACGGAACGAGTGAACCGGCTGAAGCTGAGATTTGGGTGCGTGCAATGGAACGCATTTTCAACTTTCTACGTTGTACTGATGAGGAACGCCTATCTTGCGTCTCATTCCAGCTAACAGGATCAGCAGATTTTTGGTGGGAAGCACGACGAAAAATTCTGACACCTGAACAATGGGCAAGTTATACTTGGGAAGATTTTAAGACAGGATTATATGATAAATATATTCCGAAAAGCTATAGGAAGAAGAAAGAAGCTGAGTTCTACGAGTTGAAGCAAGGAAAGAAATCTGTGGTTGAATACGACAAGGAATTCTGCAACCTGTCTAGGTTTGCTCCACAACAAGTGGACACAGATGAGAAGATGGCAGAGAAATTTTGTGCCGGTCTGCGACACGAAATTAGGATGACTCTAGCAAGCCACGGAGGACTCTCATATACGGAGTCTCTGAACAGGGCACTTGACATTGAAGCTGCAATGCCGTCAGACAAGTCTGCCCCACCATTGATTTCAACGCCAAACGACTTACCAGGAGCCTCACATACTCTCAAAGGGAAGCGCAAGTGGGATAACAACGAAGACAATATCAATCAGACTAGTAAGAAAGTGTGGCAAGAAAAGGAACGGGCCGAACAGTTTATTCAACCAAGGTACGAGGCACAGACTAATCTCGAGCCAACTGGAGGTAAACAAGGTCAGAGAGGAATTTCACCTTGCCCAAATTGCGGTAAGATGCATAGGAGTGTTTGTCGAGCTGGAACTAACGGTTGTTACAATTGTGGCCAAAAGGGTCACTACTCCACGCAATGCCCCAACAGACAACGAGGTTCAGCATTTGGGAACACCCATACCCCCTTGCCAGCAATACGCGGACACTTGCGAAATCAGCCTCAGTCACATCAGTGAAAATCTTATAGAGACACCGCAGACAAGAGAAGTTATGCGGGAACTTGAAGACAAGATGAA
The DNA here is from genome assembly GCF_028751815.1 of Salvia miltiorrhiza. NCBI lineage: Eukaryota > Viridiplantae > Streptophyta > Magnoliopsida > Lamiales > Lamiaceae > Salvia > Salvia miltiorrhiza. Next base: position 76,861,455 of record NC_080387.1, read on the forward strand.
GGAAAAATACCCCGAACTGTTTTAGCAGAGATATGCAAATTTCGGGACGAAATTTTTGTTAAGAGGGGTAGTATGTAGTAGCCCGCTATTTTAATTATGATTAAAATTAGTAAATGCAATTTTTATAAATGAATCCAGTTTATGGTTCTGATTTTTTTTATCAGAAACGGAGTTATTATTTTAGCTTTATACTTTTATAACGTATGAGAAAAACGCGACGAGGATTATTGAGCCATTCAATAATTATTATTTCCAAGTTATAACTGACTTAGCAAAGTCATGTTAGTTATTAATCGAAAAACAGAAGCAGTTATATTTTATTAGTGCTACTAGAAGTCGAGAAATTATTCCGAATGCAACGCAGATTAAATCTACGTATTTAATTTATACACGAATAATGAGCAGAAGCCAGTATTTGATTGCAAACACGCGATTAAATAGCAGATGCACTGAGTAACCAAGACACGAAGATTTATTATTATTTACAATTAGGACATCACACTATACACGCATTATTACCACCGCCGTTTTCCATCAGCCATTTCCGCTACTTGGAAGAGTAGCCTTTTGATTTTCACATTTGCTAGAATTTTATTTTATTGTGGAACGACTTTAGTCATTGATTGCACCAGAAGATCATACATTCAACTCTCAAATCATCTCTAGATTGGGCCAACTCCACTATCTAATTATATAATCACCACCAACGTTCCACTCAATTGGCACCAACGTTCCACCACGAAAGAGAGAGTTTTAAAAAAAACAAAATGTTGCAAAGCAAGATAAAAAAAAAGGAAAAGTGTGCACTACAATCCTTTGCCCACCACCTTTTGCTTTCCTCCACTACATTCTCCCCACCATCTTCGATTCTTGAAGGCTACTAGCCAACACTTCTTCAAGCAAACAATTCAGCAGCAACTTTCCTCCATTCACCTCCATTCATTCCTTCTCTCATACACTAAGCACAGAAAGGGAGATGAAGAGAAGTTAATTCCTGCTGCCAACTGCCAAGTATCGAGAGGTAAGTCTTGGCCTAAGTTTTCTTCATTCCATACTTGGTTCTTTCTGCATTTGTTGAGGAAACAATATTTGCAATTTCAGTTCCTTCCCCATTGAATTCATTATCCACAACAGCAGCTACCAACACAAAATACTCAAGGTAATTTGATATCCCAAATATTCAATTCAGTTTGCATCCATATCTAGCATATCACAGTTCATCTACATCAAATAGCCTAGATATTTCGTACAATAGAAAGTATAAACTTCACAAACAGGCTGCACTCTAGAACAACAAGCATAATTTGAGTTTATGCAAAGCAAAGAAGAGATTACACCTTATCGTTCCTAATTCGCGTTAAGAATCGATAAAAGAGAATGGTTTAACTTAGCTTTTAAAGGGGGGAAGGCTGACTGCCTCGACCGGTACCGAGCCCGAGCAGCGGCTGCCCGGCAGCGGCGATCCCTTCCTTCCTGGAATTAGAATAGCGGTTGCGGAGTTACCAAACTGGAAATCGAACGAAGCCACCCAGCACTGAACCCCGATCAGCAGCTGCTCGGCAGCGGCAATTCTTGCTTTTCTGGAACGGAGACTAACCGTCAGTTTCCGACGGGGACGCGGAGCAGCGGCGACCTGGTAATTGAAAGTTAGAGCTCGATCTGGGTTCCGCGGTCGGATTTGAGATGAAGGTCGGAGTTTGAAACCTCAGGGGAGAGCTAGGGCTTTCGATCCCCTTCACGATAGAGACGAGGAGAGAGAGAGGCGGGAGGAGAGAAGCTCCGATGCGAAGGCGTCGACGCAGCAGACGGCCGGATGAGAGAACGACCGGCGCCGACTATTTAATGGTTGAGACGAAGAGAGGACGAACGAGACTCCCCTGCTCGCCGGAATAACAGAGCAGCAGCAGCGCCGCTCGCCGGTTCCGCGGCAGTGGCGGATCGAAACAGCGGCGCGGCGAATCTCCCGGCCTTCCAGTTACAGCGGCGACGATTTCGATTCAGGAAGATTAGAGCTTGTGCTTCTCCTTTCAGGGTTGAGACGAGGGAAGATGAACGGCGCCGGAGTCGCGGCGGCGGACGCCTCGTGTGAAGGCGAGTCGAGAGTGAGAGGGAGAAGAGGCGTGCGGCTGGTTTGAGAGAGAAGGAGAGTGTCGGTTGCCTTGAAGAGAGAGAGGACCGAGAGTTGAGAGAGAATGAGTTGGGCTTGTTATTTTTTTTTAATTTTGGGCCTTGTATTTTTTTTTAGTTGGGCCGAAAATTTTGAGCTTGTGTTTTAAAGATTTGGGCTTGATTTTATTTTCATTGCTTGGGCTTTCACAGTTAAATTCGAACTGGGCCAGTCTTTTATTTAATTGGTCCTTCTCATTAATTCTATTGGGCTCGATTTAATTAAGGAGTTGGGCTGATGCATATTTTATGATGGGCTATTATTCTAGTCCCATTTATATTTCGTTGGGCCAGTTTAATTCATCATTTTGGCCGATTAAATTGCCTTTTTGGGCTAAGATTAATTCTTTTCAGTCCACATTAATTATTATTTGGACCTCTATTTTAATTGTTTTGGGTCGAAGACTTTTTAAGTTGGGTTTTAATTCTTTTAAAGCTTGAGCTGAAGTTACTCCTTTGAGCTAAGCCTAGCAGTATCAATTTTTGATGGAGCCCAATTATTTATCAGTGGGTGAGCCGATTCGTATTCAGTAAATGAGCCGCCCAGTTTATTAATTATTGTTTTGGAGTTCAGACTTTAAAGCAAGCTATCATGGTTTATTTCATTAAAGCCACTGATTTATTTAATTAATTGGCTACTCTCTTTTGAGCCTATTAATTATTTGAGGTTACGCTAGTAATGATATTTCTATCGAAAAGCCCGATAATTTCTACAAGGACACACCTCGTTTAAAGCCGAGTTAGTCCTTTTTCAATCAAGTACAAATGCGAGGTTTATTTCACGATTAGAATATTTCGATGAGGAAGGAAGAATCACAGTTTTATTCGACCACGCTAGACGAGAATTAGCTAAATCTATTAATGAGGATTAATAATAGAATTCCAATTATCGCTCAGAAGATTAGTTCATGCATAATTAATTACGCTTTCTCATTAATTGAGAATTTTCCTCGAGCCAATGTCTTATTTTATATTCTCGTGATTAAGGTCAAGAGCGAGAGTAAGAACTATTCAAGGAGTCACAGTACCTTAGCAAAACTTTGCTATCAGGTGGGCAATTTCTTACGCGTAAATAAAATGCTATGCAAGTGTTATGCTTTAAAATGCAAATTGGATCTTCAAGTATGGTATGCTTTATTACGCTTAAATGAGTTAAGCTTTATTATGCTGCACGTTAAATGATTTACGCTATGCTGTTATACTATTTACGCCCTATGTAATTTACGCTTGATTACACTTATTTACGCTTGAATGCTTTACGCTGATAAGTTTATGCTTATGTTTGATGCTTGCGTCTGTTGGGGGAGGCCTCCCACAACAGTACGATGCCGTGTCCGTTGAGGAGGGCCTTCCTCACGGCGCGATGCCCGTGTCCGCTGAGAGAGGCCTCTCTCGCGGCGCGATGCCAGTATGCCAGTGTTACAGCGTCTATTGGGGGAGGCCTCCCTCAATAGTACGATGCCGTGACCGCTGAGGGAGGCCCCCTCTCACGGTGCGATGCCCGTGTTCGTTGGGGAAGGCCTTCTCCACGACACGATGCGTGTTTATGATTGTTAATGATGAAGAATGCGCTCATGCTGTTTATGAATTTGGAAATGTTTAAAGAGCAAAGGATTTGAAATAAACTTATGCCTCTTATGCGATGTTGTTGATGTTATGTTATGCTTGGCAACTGCCCACTAAGTACTCTTGTACTTAGCCTTCGATGTTTATGTTTGTGCAGGTTGAGCTGTGATGGGCGATGAAGTGTTGTTGCTGAGTGGAGTTTTTGTCGAACTTAAAGTAGGCTCAGAAAGGATACATGTCTTCATACATGTATCTCAGTTATGCATTCCGCTGTAAACACTGATTATTTCAGTTACGCCTTCCGTTGCAAACTCTGATAATGTTTTAGCGAAGCCCCTAACGATGCCTTTTTCCTTTTAAGGAATATAACGCGTATACAAGTTCTTTGAGTACCCTTTTTATGCGAACTATGCCTTTTTCCTTTTAAGGAATATTTCATGCGTATTCAAGCTCTTTGAGTATTCTTTTATGCGCCCCTTTCTAAACCCGCTTCGTAATTTCCCTTCCCCAGTCATGGTTTTCCCGGATTAATTATCCTTAATTAAGGCCGGTCGTGACATATACCGAAAGAGATTGGTTATCTTAATTATTTACAGGTGTTGAGCATAAGCGACAACAAATTCAGTGGACGATTACCAAGACAACTTTGGAATGTCACGACTCTTCGTGAATTATACATTCGCAACATCTCTTTAATTGGTATGTCATTACTCTTTCTGCTAATTTTTTTTATTGAGGCATTAACCACCTTTATTGTTATTTCTAATAAGCCAATTGTTAATCATATTTATCGTCACTTTTCTGTCCTATTTTCTGTTCTTTGAACATTGTATATTACTGCTTTGACTCGGTTTACAATTTACAGTTTACAGTTTAACATTAATATGATTGTCAGTGAACAAAGGATTAACCTTAGCAATAAATTAACCGTATGCTTTGATTAAATAAATGACTTTTTAATTTTATTTTAACAACTTATAACCAATTCGTAAATATCAGAGAGACCACTTAACTTAATTAATACTATTGGTAGACTCTAAACCGAATTGTTTACAACTTAGCCCATATCACAAGATATATTGCTCATGCATTACTGTTGGTGGGCTCTTATTTATTATTATTATTATTATTATTATTATTATTATTATTATTATTATTTCTCTCTCTCTCATATAGTTTGCACTTTGCATCGATCTAAATGGAATTGTTTACAATTTATCCCATATGATATATTCACTTTCATATAATTAGGAAAAACACATCACTAACTATTTTTCTAATACTTATGATTTAATTTGTAGTTCATACTATTTGTAACATATTATTACTACACCCGATTCAAAAATAGTTATCATGATTTGACCCAATTTGACAGGTGGTATTCCGAAAGAGATTGGTAATCTTAATAATCTAGAGATATTAGCCATGAGTTCCAACAATCTTAGTGGACCATTTCCAAGACAAATCTTGAACATCACAAGTCTCCGTTACCTATTCCTTGATGGCGCCTCTTTAAATGGTATGTCTGCACTACTCTTTAAGCCAAAACTTTAGTAAAAGAGTTTAGTATATTGAGAATTGGAAATAATATGTGATACACATTTAGTCTTATGCTTAAGTCAAAGTCTATTGCCCGTCGTGTAAGAGATGATTATATTTCCCTCTCAATCGATTTTTGAAAATTATTGCATCCAAGAAAAATAATTGAAAGCAATTTTCCATGTAGAAGATGCATGTCATTGGGCTCCCCAATAATTTGTTTATAGTTAAGAAATTTAATTATTCTTTTTTCATTACATGAGCCTGAGAGATCCGATTACTTATTGCAAGATATAGCACCGAAAATCGAACATACCAGCTTCAAAAGAGGTGAAATAATAATAATTTTTTTGGAAATTTATACTGAGAGGTATATATGTTCTTATCTCTATATTGAGAATTTAAATAGATTGATACCTTACTATTTCATTTCTACCGATAATCCAGAAATTGGTTGATAATGTTATTCAGTTTAAACGTAGATTTTTATGAAAATGGCAAAACTTCGGCTCTTGCCTCTAATGATATTTTTCGGTTCCTCAGTAACGTGATGTATATATAGCTAAGCAATTTAATTATTCTTTTCTCATTTTACTTTCAACTTTATTAATATTGATTCTTTATTCAGATGCTCAATCTAACAATAAAACCGGGCATGCACCTAAATCTAGATTTGATGTATTATAGTCTCCAAATATAAAAAGCTAGTGAGTATTTCGACTTGGAATTATTTTAAATTGTAATTTAAATTAAGTTATAGTATTATTTTTCGTATAATGCTATTATCTAAGCTGATTTGTGAGATTATATGGTCTGGAGTTTGTAAAATTTGGTCACAATACACTTAACAAAAACTTAACAAAATTCTTAAAATCTGTGCCGAAGCTATTTAGGTATATATTTTTGCATACGGAGGGTGTATTTTATACCATAATACTTTATCAGGCCGCCTACCAAAAGACATTTGCTCGCATAACAACCTTCAAAGACTCAAACTACTTAGCCTGTGGTCGAACAAATTGGAGGGAGATATACCGTTGAGAGTATTTACTTGTCAAACAACAACTTTGCTGTAACAAATATCTTGTGTGCATTGCTAATTGATTTATACTTTAGAGGCATTTAGCAAATAATAAAGTTTCAGCGTATGTTTTGAAGTACAAAACAAAATGTCTTTCTTACTATATATGCTCCATCTTTAAAGCGGTTGAAATGAAGGGTTCTTCAATTTTTAGGTCCAATACCATCCATTATTGGGAATCTATCAAATTTGCAGTGGCTACAACTCTCTTCCAACAAATTAAATGGTGAGCTTCCATTCTCCATGTGCAACATGACATCCCTTCAAATTCTTATTTTCTCAAATAACAGTTTGGAAATCTTTAGACATATTTCATCTAAATGCAAATCACTTTAGTGGCCCCATTCCATCAATATTTATGAGAGGGTGTATTTTTGAATCTAACAATTTGAGTGTTAATAAATTGCAAGAAAATTTGCCTATACGTGTGTTCATATAAGATATGATATTTGTCTAATTCCTTTGTCACTCCATGTGCAATATGAAATAGAAAAGGATGACTTATCTAATTTTGAATCTTTGATTTCTCAACTTGCTAGGTTGTTCTCATTTAATTAACTCGTGCTTAATTAACTAAATACTTTAACAATAGTTGGATTTGTTGTTTCCAGCCATATTGTAACTCTATTAATTTTAAGGATCAATGTTAGCAAATACTATATTAAATTGATGCCATTGAATATATGAGACATGCACCATTGGGAATAGAAGAGCTAATTTAATTTCTATCAAAATACTTCACGCGCATAAAATGTATTTCTTCATTGCCATGTTTCTTTATGTATCCAGATAATCTCTAAAGCAATATATATATCTACGTTGACTTCTCAAACTTTCAGGTCCAATACCATCCACCATTGGGAATCTATCAAATCTATCATACCTAGACCTCTCTTCCAACAAATTAAATGGTGAGCTTCCATTCTCCATGTGCAACATGACATCCCTTCAAATTCTTAGTTTCTCAAATAACAGTTTGGAAATCTTTGGACACATTTCATCTAAATGCAAATCACTTTAGTGGCCCCATTCCATCAATATATATTTATGAGAGGGTGTATTTTTTAGTCTAACAATTTGAGTGTTAATAAATTGCAAGGAAATTTGCCTATACGTGTGTTCATATAAGATATGCGATTTGTCTAATTCCTTTGTCACTCCATGTGCAATATGAAATAGATTTATATAAAAAAAAAAGTTGCGTAATATATTTTCTCGATAAAAGAAAAAGGAAAACATACTCTAATATTTTGAAAAATAATTGGAGCAGTGTAATCTCTGTTTCACATGGATAATAGAGTGACTTATTTAGAACTCTAGCTGGGGTATGACTTGTGAATACTTATTATTTTTGTGGTCGTGTTATAATAATCAAATCAATTTATTTTACGACTTGGCAATTTTGGAGGTGATATTCCAAAAGAGATTGATTATGTATATCTTTGGGAATAAGAAATTCCACAATGCTATGAAAACTTTAGCAAATCTTTGGACATCTATCGTTCAATTATAAATCAATTTAGTGGTAAAAAAATTAGACGGAACATTACATAAATTATTTGTCATCCATTTCCTAATTTGTTGGTTTTAGATGCATTTGTTGAAAAGATATTTCAAATTGTCTGTCAAAGTAAGATATGCGATTTATCTAATTCCTTTGCCAATGCATGCACAATATGAAATAGAACACGAATGATATTTAAAAAAAAAAAAAAATAGAAAACACTTTTTTTCAAATTGTATGACTTAGCTAATTTGTGTCAAAAGATCTGAGTGCTTTACATCTCTATCTTTAAAGTGATTTATATGAAGGGTTATCCAATTTTCAGGTCCAATACCATCCACCATTGGGAATCTATCAAATTTGTACTCGCTAGACCTCTCTTCCAACAAATTAAATGGTGAGCTTCCATTCTCCATGTGCAACATGACATCCCTTCAAATTCTTATTTTCTCAAATAACAGTTTGGAAATCTTTGGACATATCAAATCACTTAATTTAGTGGTCCCATTCCATCAATATTTATGAGAGGGTGTATTTTTTAGTCTAACAATTTGAGTGTTAATAAATTGCAAGGAAATTTGCCTATACGTGTGTTCATATAAGATATGCGATTTGTCTAATTCATTTGTCACTCCATGTGCAATATGAAATAGATTTATATAAAAAAAAGTTGCGTAATATATTTTCTCGATAAAAGAAAAAGGAAAACATACTCTAATATTTTGAAAAATAATTGGAGCAGTGTAATCTCTGTTTCACATGGATAATAGAGTGACTTATTTAGAACTCTAGCTGGGGTATGACTTGTGAATACTTATTATTTTTGTGGTCGTGTTATAATAATCAAATCAATTTATTTTACGACTTGGCAATTTTGGAGGTGATATTCCAAAAGAGATTGATTATGTATATCTTTGGGAATAAGAAATTCCACAATGCTATGAAAACTTTAGCAAATCTTTGGCCATCTATCGTTCAATTATAAATCAATTTAGTGGTAAAAAAATTAGACGGAACATTACATAAATTATTTGTCATCCATTTCCTAATTTGTTGGTTTTAGATGCATTTGTTGAAAAGATATTTCAAATTATCTGTCAAAGTAAGATATGCGATTTATCTAATTCCTTTGCCAATGCATGCACAATATGAAATAGAACACGAATGATATTTAAAAAAAAAAATAGAAAACACTTTTTTTCAAATTGTATGACTTAGCTAATTTGTGTCAAAAGATCTGAGTGCTTTACATCTCTATCTTTAAAGTGATTTATATGAAGGGTTATCCAATTTTCAGGTCCAGTACCATCCACCATTGGGAATCTATCAAATTTGGAGTATTTGTGGCTCTCTTCCAACAAATTAAATGGTGAGCTTCCATTCTCCATGTGCAACATGACATCCCTTCAAATTCTTATTTTCTCAAATAACAGTTTGGAAATCTTTGGACATATCAAATCACTTAATTTAGTGGCCCCATTCCATCAATATTTATGAGAGGGTGTATTTTTGAGTCTAACAATTTGAGTGTTAATAAATTGCAAGGAAATTTGCCTATACGTGTGTTCATATTAGATATGTGATTTGTCTAATTCATTTGTCACTCCATGTGCAATATGAAATAGATTTATATAAAAAAAAGTTGCGTAATATATTTTCTCGATAAAAGAAAAAGGAAAACATACTCTATAATCTCTTTTTCACATGGATAATAGAGTGACTTATTTAGAACTCTAGCTGGGGTATGACTTGTGAGACTCGAAGGCAGCATCCCACTAGAAATTGGAAATCTGTCTTCACTTGTTTATCTTGATATAAATGGAAACTCTTTTCATGGTACTATTTCCTCTATCTATTTTTAATTTGTTGTTAATAGAATATATTTATTTATATGGTAATCCTATCAGCTCGTGTGATATCCCGACTTTTCTATAAGAAATATAGAAGATCTTTACTTAGTTTATTATTGATACACGTCCATTTTTAATAAATTATATTATTCGAAAGAAATTTTACAACTTTGACGTTCATGATTTTTTATTTAGAAATTAGTTGATAATGTCATTCAATTTCATGCTTTCACTACCTTGTTATGCCATTTTTTTTAATTATGCTTTATTGACTTGATTGGAATAATAATTTAGTTTTTGAAATAATTCAAAAATATGGAAAAGAATTTTGGGTTGTCTAAATTTTTTATAAAAACTATTTTTGATTGAATGATATTTTTATCTAAGAACCAATAGAATACATGTATTATTAAAGAAGACCCTTTCATAAAAAACTTAAGAAAATGGGCATTTTTTATCTATTAACACTTACTTTTATCCATCTAAACTAATCCGCAAAAATAAGTTTCTATAATATTTTTTATGAATTAATAGTAATTTGATTAGAAGTCAAATTTTGTGGCTCAATGATTTCACTTCCACGGATCTAATGGTAAAAAAAGGACTGTAACTTTCAATATTTTTCAGAAAGAGGACTATATGTTACGAAATTTGAAAATAAGGACTATATGTTACGGAATTTGAAAATGAGGGCTATTACTTTTATTTTTTACATTTACACTCCTATTTTGGGCCCTTATTTGATGTGTTAAATAGGAGTGTAATTATAAAAAATGAAAGTTATAGTCCTCATTTTCAAACTCCGTAACATATAGTCCTCATTTTCAAATTCCGTAACATATAGTCTTTTTTCTGAAAAATATTGAAAGTTACGGTCCTATTTTTACCATTAGGTCGACTTCCACGCGGCATTGTCACATAGGTCAAATAATGACTTGCAATTTGAGTTGTCTTGTAAATTAATACTCCCTCCGTTCCATAAGAGTGTGCATACTTTTTCGTGGCATGAGTTTTAATGAAATGTTAGATGAGTGTATTGACTTTATTAAAAAATAAGAGTAAGAAATAAAAAGTTAGTGGTGAAGTAGTGTCCAAAAATGGCAATGCACACTCTTACGGGCTGGAGGAAGTAGTCTCCAAAAATTCTAGGCTCACAAGAACAGATTTAGATTTGAATATAAAGGGCATTTGTAGGCTTCTAGTCTCCAAAATTCTAGGCTCAAAATAAAATACTAGCATATTTTAAGCATGTATCTTGGGAATAAGAAATTCCACAATGCTATGAAAACTTCAGCAAATCTTTGGCCATCTTTGGTTCAATTATAAATCAGTTTAGTGGCAAAAAAAATAGACGGAACATACATAAATTATCTATCATCCATTTCCTAATTTGTTGGTTTTAGATGCATTTGTTGAAAAGATATTTCAAATTATCTGTCAAGTAATTCTTGTGAAGGTTTGCTACTAACTTTCACGTACAATACCATCCACCATTGAGAATCTAACAAAATATCTTGTGTGCATTGCTAATTGATTTATACTTTAAAGGCATTTAGCAAATAATAATTAAAGTTTCAGTGTATGTTTTCAAGTACAAAATAAAATGTGTTTCTTACTATGCTCCATCTTTAAAGTGATTGAAATGAAGGGTTCTTCAATGTTTAGGTCCAATACCATCCACCATTGGGAATTTATCAAAACTGTGGTATTTATATCTCTCTTCCAACAAATTAAATGGTGAGCTCTCATTCTCCATCTGCAACTTGACATAACTTCTTTACAAACTTGATCGGATCTTTGGCCATTTTTGTTTAAACTAGTCTTTTTAATATTTTACATTTGTTAAAATAAGGTATGTGATTTGTCTAATTCCTTTGCCAATGCATGCACAATATGAAATAGAACACGAATGATATTTAAAAAAAGAAAAAAAAAATCCCAATTGCATGACATAGCTAATTTAGTTTTCCCGGCTTGTTAAATGACATTAAGTATATGAGACATGCGTGGGTGATATAAGAATAGTAGTTGTAATTTAATTTGTGTCAAAAGATCTGAGTGCTTTACATCTCTATCTTTAAATTGATTTTGATTTATATGAAGGGTGCTCCAATTTATTCTCTCAAGTAACAGTTTGGAAGGGTGGTCAATTCCGTTGTGGCTCAATGATTTGACTTCCACGCGGCATTGTCACATAAGTCAAATAATGATTTGCAAATTGAGTTGTCTTGTAAATTAATACTTTATCCGTTCCATAAAAGTGTGCATCATTTTTTGTAACACAAGTTTTAATAAAATGTTAAATAAGTGTATTGGGAGTTGAAAAAGTGATTAATTTATTAAAAAAAAAAAATTAGTGGTGTAGTAATGTCCAAAAATGACAATGCACACTCTTATGTGCCTAAGTATACATTTGTGCGAACAAATGTATATGTCATGCTTATTAAAAGTAACAATTATTATAAACAAATGTAATCATTTATGATTCAGAGTTTCGGGTCTGGGCGGGCTGTCACGACCGGTCCTAATTAAGGATAATTAAGCCGGGAAACCGTGACTAATGGAGGAATATTAGAAGCGGGGTAGAAAGGGGATAATTAAACAAAGAAGGATCACATTTCATCATTTAACAAAAGGAATATTTATAATATAACAGAAGTTTAGTCGTATAGACTCAGATAACTAATAAGTTCAGATATTTCTGACTTAGCCAAATAAGCATAAAACTTCTGAGTACGCAGCGGATTATGATTCTGATTACATGTATGAAGACATGTAACCCTAGAGTTCTTTAATACATAAAAAGACAAAAGAATCCCGCTCATCACTTCATCAACATCGGCAGCTGCTCAACCTGCACATTTAGAAATATATGCAGGGCTTGAGTACAAAAGTACTCAGTGGGCACGTATGCCTAAGTATAAAAATACATGTTTCAAAACTGTAAATTGTCATGCCATAATAAACAGTACAGCAAGGGAGTTTTTCGCTAAAAGGCCCAAGCTTACTAAATTCATTTGTGATTCTTAAAGTTCGACTGCAGTCTAAGTTCTCTTGTAATCTATCATATCTGGAACTGTGTGCCGGAGAGGTGGCCACCTCTCACGGTCACTTGACCGGCCAACCCGCTAGATGACTCACGGTCACTGGTGTACACTAGCCCTGGCAGGATAGCTATCAACTGCTCAGGACCCGAATTCGATTGCATAATAAAAGTCACATCAGATAGATATCATACTGAAATTTAAACATTTTATGGCAAGACAATATTTGAAATAACTTCAATTAATTTAGTCATGAAATAACTTGCTTGAACGTAACATTTAAACTCATTTGATATATATGAAAGTAATGCCCACCTGATAGTGATTTTCTGTGATACAAAAGCTCCTCAACAGATTGTCAATCTCGCCCTTGACCTTTATTACGAGAATATATGTACATATATAAGATATTTGCTCGAATAAAAATCCTCCAATGAGAATGTGTATTTAACTATGCATGATCCTTATGCATGAATTATTATTCTGAAATAATAATTAGGGAATTTCTATTGTTAATCCAGGCTATTGGATTTAAACAAAAGCTAAGTCTCGTCTCATGAAGCCGGATAATTAATAAAAATTAATCCGTTCTCTTAGGGTGTTCTAATCCGCCAATCAAATAAACCCCATTCCTCGTAGTCAATAGAAAATAAATAAATACTTCAACTTATTCGCTTTATAACCTCATAATTAATCGGGCTTAACAAGTAATGTTATAAGATTAAATAATTAAAAGGCTCAACATAAGGCAGCCTAATAATTAATTAAGTAGAAGTGGACTTGAATAATTAACATGAGAGGCCCAATTGAAATAACTCATCGGCTCAAGTAATTAAATAAATCTTGGCCAAATAAATAAATACTTAACAGTTGGGCTAATTTTAAATCAAGTATGCAAGACCCAACTGCAATTAAATAAATAAGGCCCAACTGAAATAATCGTTCAACCCATTCTACTCTATTAACATCGGCCCAAATGAAACAATAACCGGCCCAACAATATACATATGGAATTTGGAAATAGATGTCTATTAATAATAATATCTCAGCCCAATTCTTATAAAATAGATGGGCTTCAATTAAATAAATCAAACGAGGCCCAACTAAGATAATATAACAAAGGCCCAATGAATTAAACTAAAGCCCAATTTGAATTAATAACAAAGGCCCGATGAATTAAACTAAAGCCCAATTAAAATAGAATGCAGTTGGGCTTTTATTAGTAAATTCGGCCCAAAGAGAAATAATAAAGGCCCATATGAAAATAAATACAACAAGGCCCAAAGAAAATAAATAGGAGATAAAAATTTCGGCCCAATTATTTAAATGAGTTCGGCCCATATAAAATAAATAAGGAGGCCCAAAATAAAATAAATTCTGGCCCAAGATAATTAAACTTAGCCCAAATAATAAAAAAAAAGAAAGGCCCAAATCCCCCTTATCTCTCCCAGTCGAGCTCTCTCTTCTCAAAACAATCGAGACCTCTCTCTCTCTATTTCTTCCTCTCGCTCCGCCTCCAATCGGCCTCAGCTGAGACGCCTGCCGCCACAGCTCCGGAGCCCGGCGAGGTCGACGCTTCGCTGCTTCTCCTCGTCAACGTCAATCCCTCAACGTCCTTCTTATCCTCTCCAAAACAGAGCTGTCACTCTCCCTTCCCAATTTAAAATCGCCGCTGTCGCCGCTGTCCATGGAAGGACGGCAAATGATCGCCGGTCGTTGCTCTGCCTGACTCGGACACTCCCTTCGCCCATCTCCTCTCGGCTTCAAACGTTCATCTCTCCATCGAATCTATTGAAGGAACGAAGAAGAAGCCCTAATTTCTCCCTCACTTGAATCTGCCACCTCCACCTTCGAAATCCGGCGAACGGGGGTCGAACCTCTTCCCTCACGTCCATCTCTGCCTTCTTCGTTCTTCCTCTCTCAAGATCTGTTCGTCTCTCTCTCTTCCCCGAAGTCACCGCCGTCGGAACTCGCCGGAGCGAGCGACGACAACCACTGCTCCTTGGTTCTCTCTTCTCTCTCGCTGAAACAGGCCCGACATCTCTTCCTCCGCCGACCAGCCCCGCGTCCAGCCGCCGTCCACCCACTGCTCTCTCTGAATCGACGGGCAGCAGGAGCACCTGGCCACCGCCGCCGTCGATTTCCCGAGCCCCGACACCGCTGCTACTGGAAGATCAGTGAAGATCTGGTGCAACCGCCGCCGTCCGCCGACACGCCTGGAAGCTTTTTCGCCGGACGTCGCCTCTGCTGAGATAACGCCGCCGCCCAGAATCGAGGTCACTGGTCTGATCTCCAGCAGCCCGCCTCTTCCGGAGACGCAGTCGTCGTGAGTCGCAGAGCTCCGACAGTCCACTACCACTCAACCTAAAGCTAAGTTCTCTATTTTCATTCTTCTTCTACTTCAATAACTAGTTGTTAAGGGCAGAATACTCATGGTTTGTCGTTCTAAAGCGTAAAATAACAGTGAATGAATCGACATAGTTGTAATGCCATAGCTTGAACATGTTGACATGAATGCTTGATTGGATTGAAATTCGAGATAGTATAATACCTTGAATATGATCGAACTGATTGATGGCTGTTGGAGTTGAATGAATTGGAATGACTGAACTTATTGATTCTGGCAGGGAGTGAATGAGTGATTTCTCTCACTTTTCGGTTGTGGTGTGGTGAATGAACTGGAACTGAAATAAATTTGTGTTGTTGTCTCAGTGATTGCAGGCTGATTGCAGGCGGATAATGGAAGAAAATGGAAGATTATAGCAAAGCTTACCTTAAGAATTTGGCTGGACGAAATGGAGACTTCCTGCTCTTTGAAGAGGACTCACGGTGAAAATGATAGGGAATGTTTTGTTTCTTGGCTGGAGTTGTGCAAATAGAGGGAGATGTGAGTTAAGTGGGAGAGTTATTGAATTAGCTTGATTTAGTTGCATAATTGCGTGGTGGGGAAAAGTTGGGGGACAAATTTAATGGAAAGAAAAAGAGAAGAAAAAGAAAGGAAAAAAAAAAATGTAGAGGAGAATTATTGATGTATTTTCTCTGTCTCGGTGATTCTATAACTGTAAAGTGGATCGCGTGCTCATATTTGCTTGTACTGTTTATTTAAATAAATCCCAATTTCGACATGTGATATCTCGCTAAAAATCGATAAATTATAAAATGAATTTAAATTAAATCCGTAGATTTAATTCGTTCGTTGTTCTGATATCTAAATTAAATCCGCAGATTTAATTAACTCACGAGTCGGAAATAATTCACGATTTGAGTAAAAATAAATTCTAATTCCATCTCGCTTAAATAAATAACGTGACTTTGCTAAGTCAGTTATAACTCTGAAATAATATCATTGACTGCTTTAATAATATAAATTCAGGATCATAAGCTGAATTCATATCAGGATAATAACCGTTTTCATTCACTGATGAACAAAAAAATAAACACTCATTACTGGATTTAAAAGATATAAAAGAGCGGGTCACTACATACTACCCCTCTTAACAAAAATTTCGTCCCGAAATTTGCATATTTATTCTAAAACAGTTCGGGATATTTCTCCTTCATTTTGTCTTCAAGCTCCCACGTGGCTTCTTCTTGTCCGTGGTGTCTCCATAAGACTTTCACTAATGTGATTGCCTTATTCCTGAGTTGTTGCACTTTTCGATCTAGAATGGCCTCTGGTCTCTCTTCATAACTCAAGTCTGGGCAAAGGATCATCTCTTCTTGGTGGATTATGTGCTTTGGATCGAAAACGTATTTTCTGAGTTGTGATAGGTGGAAAACATTGTGAACGTTTCCAAAGCTTGGCGGTAATGCCAACCTATAGGCTACTGGGCCTATTCTCTCCAAAATCTCATAAGGTCCTACGAATCGAGGCCTAAGTTTTCCCTTGACACCAAACCTAGTTATCCCCTTGGTAGGAGATACCTTTAGGAAGACCTTGTCTCCTATTTCAAAACATAACTCAGTTCGACGTGCATCAGAGTAAGATTTCTGTCTATCTTGTGCCTCTTTTATTCGCCCTCTGATCTGGCGGACTATCTCAACCATCTCATTGACCATATCTGGTCCTAAAACTTTTCTCTCATCCACTTCATCCCAATAAAGTGGTGATCTACATTTTCTTCCATACAATGCCTCATACGGTGCCATATCAATAGTCGCCTGATAACTGTTATTATAGGCAAATTCAATCAACGGCAGCACTGCTTCCCAACTTCCACCCCTGTCTAAGACCACTGTTCTCAACATATCTTCGAGGGTCTGAATTGTCCTTTCAGACTGCCCATCTGTCTGCGGGTGGAAGGCGGTGCTGAAATTTAACCTCGTGCCTAACTCTTTCTGTAAGCTCATCCAAAATCTAGAAGTAAACTTTGAGTCTCGGTCTGAAGTGATCGACACGGTACACCGTGTAAGCGTACAATCTCTCGAACATACAACTGAGCTAGCTTGTCTGACCCATGTGTGATCGGTATTGGTATAAAATGAGCACATTTTATGAGTCGATCCACTATTACCCAAATGGCAGTGTTTCCTCTCTTTGTTTTGGGCAAACTGGTCACAAAATCCATTGCGATGTGCTCCCACTTCCATTCTGGAATTTCCAACGGTTGTAGTTTTCCATATGGCCTTTGGTGTAAGGCCTTCACCTGTTGGCATGCCAGGCATTTCTCCACAAATGACGCTATCTCCCTCTTCATACCTTCCCACCAAAAGTGTTTCTTTAGGTCCTGATACATCTTAGTACTCCCGGGGTGGGCAGTATAAGGGGTATCGTGAGCCTCACTCATGATTTTATCCTTAAGCTCATCATCGTGGGGGATGCATATCCTTCCCTCAAAGAGGATAGCATTATCTGATGCTTCTTGATAATCTTTGACGCCTCCTTTCCTTACTGCTTTCCGTAGTTTTTCCATCTTTCCGTCTTTTCTTTGTGCTTCTACGATCGTCTTCCTCAAGTTAGGTACTGTTGCCACAACGCTTGCTATCGTCCCTGGTGGTTTAACCACTTCTATGCTCATTTTGCTAAATTACCTTATGAGCATCGTCTCTCGAGTGATGAGAGCTCCCAATTTAGATTGGGTCTTACGACTCAATGCATCAGCCACTACGTTGGCCTTGACTGGGTGGTAGTTAATACCGCAGTCATAGTCTTTCACTAATTCGAGTCATCTCCTCTGTCTCATGTTGAGATCCTTTTGCTCGAAAAAGTATTTCAAGCTTTTGTGGTCTGTGAATATCTCACACCTAACTCCATATAGGTGGTGTCTCCAAATTTTTAGTGCGTGCACCACTGCAGCTAACTCCAGATCATGAGTCGGGTAATTCAGTTCATGTGGCTTAAGTTGTCGTGACGTATATGCTATCACTCTTCCTTCTTGCATCAGCACGCAGCCAAGTCCATTTTTGGACGCGTCTGTGTAGATTACGTATTCCTTATCAGCTGTTGGGACGGCTAACACTGGTGCCGTAGTCAACTTTTCCTTGAGTTCTTGGAAGCTCTTCTCGCACTCCTCTGTCCAAGAAAATTTTATTCCCTTCCTGAGTAGTTGCGTCATTGGCCTTGCAATTTTGGAAAATCCTTCCATAAACCTCCGATAGTAACCTGCCAATCCTAAGAAACTTCTTATCTCATTAGGGTTAGTAGGCGATCTCCATTCGCGCACTGCTTGCACTTTTTCAGGGTCCACTTTAATCCCTTCTGATGATACAATATGTCCTAAAAACGTGACTTCGCTGAGCCAAAACTCACACTTGCTGAATTTGGCATAAAGGTGCTCTGTCCTCAACGTTTCTAAAACAATTCTCAGATGTTCCTCATGGTCTTTCTCGTTCTTCGAGTAGATCAGGATGTCATCTATGAATACCAAGACAAATTTGTCTAAGTACGGATGGAATACTCGATTCATGAGGTCCATGAACACAGCTGGCGCATTGGTTAGCCCGAATGGCACAACTACAAATTCGTAGTGACCATACCTAGTTCGAAATGCTGTCTTAGGTACGTCTTCTGGTCGAATCTTCAGCTGGTGATAACCAGACCGCAATTCAATCTTCGAGAACACGCTTACACCCTTGAGCTGGTCGAAGAGGTCATCTATCCTTGGTAAAGAATATTTGTTCTTCAGTGTCACTTTGTTTAGTTCCCTATAGTCTATGCACATTCGCAATGTGCCATCCTTTTTCTTCACAAAAAGTACGGGTGCACCCCAAGGTGATACACTTGGCCTAATGAATCCAAGTTCCAAAAGTTCTTGCAGTTGTATCTTGAGTTCTTCCAACTCTTTAGGAGCCATTCGGTATGGTGCCTTCGAAATGGGTGCTGCCCCGGGCTCCAAATCAATGGTAAACTCAATTGGTCTGTCCGGTGGTGGCCCTGGCAGAATCTCTGGAAATACATCTGAAAAGTCCCGTACAATTGCTACATCTTCTATACTCTTTTCAGTACTCAGTTCTCCGTGCAAATATACGAGGTAAGCTGGGTATCCCTTCTTCATCATTTTCGTTGCTTGCAGGGCGGAGATGATCATCTTTCTTCTTCCCATACTAATTCCGTGGAAATGTGACGGCTCCCTTCCTGGGGGTCGAAACGATATCCGTCTTTCGTTACAAAGGATGGTGGCATAGTTCTCGGCTAGCCAGTCCATTCCTAGGATTATGTCCAAATCTCCCATCGGAATAACATACGAGTTGTTCACTACAATCTTGTGTGACCCTATGTTCAGTTCTAGGTTCAAGCACACATGATCTACTGTCGTCATCCCTCCTATAGGTGATGATATACTCAACTCCTGATCAGCTCTTTCCATTTTAAGTTTTAAGGTGTCGACACATGTACTTGAAATGAAAGTATGCGATGCGCCCATATCAAATAGAAGTACAACAGGAGTATTGAGTAACATGCCCATACCTGCCAGGTTTCCCTGGTTGTTCTCGGGCTGTTTCTGCCTCATAGCATAGGCTCTAGCATGACGAGGTTTTTCATGTTGTTTCTGTTGTCGCTGCTGTTGTTGGCGGGCCTGTTGCTGATACGGTTGTTGAGGTTGTGGTTGGTACTGTAGCTGTTGGTGCTGCTGTGGCTGTTGATACTGTGGTTGCTGCCTTGGGTATGGTTGGGGCAAAGCTTGAATTGCTCGCAGATGTGGAGCCTGGATAGGCGGGTTTGGCCTTGAACCCGTTCCGTGTTGCTTATTCGGGCACCGGTTTGCATAGTGCCCCTTCTGGTTGCAAATATAGCAACTATCACTGCCGGCCTTACAGATTCCCACATGATTTTTGTTACATTTGGGGCAATGTGGGGCCCTCTGTTGGTTATTTCCCATCTGTTTCGGTGCACTCTGGCCTCCATAGCCCTGTGACTGGAACACCCGTCCCTGCCATGGCCTCTTCTCGCCTTGGTTCGGGTTACTGTTGTCCCATCTCCTTTTTCCTCTAAAATTCTGATTATGATTTTGATCATGTGAAGGTGCTGGTGTAGGTACAGTTGCAGTTCTTTCTCCTGGCATGGCTGCTTCAATGTCTAATGCTCGGC
This sequence comes from Salvia miltiorrhiza, assembly GCF_028751815.1. NCBI lineage: Eukaryota > Viridiplantae > Streptophyta > Magnoliopsida > Lamiales > Lamiaceae > Salvia > Salvia miltiorrhiza. The sequence continues at coordinate 76,881,733 of NC_080387.1, forward strand.
TGAGCGACTCAGTGTAAGACAATCCTCCATGGCTTGCCAAAGCCATCCTAATCTCGTGCCTCAGTCCGGCACAAAACTTTTCAGCCATCTTCTCATCTGTGTCAACTTGTTCCGGCGCATATCTAGACATATCGCAGAACATCCTGTCGTACTGAGTTACCGACATCTTCCCTTGTTTCAGATTGTAAAATTCAGCCTCCTTTTTCTTGCGGTAGCTCTTGGGTATATACTTGTCATATATACCGGCTTTGAATTGTTCCCAAGTCAGGTTTTCTAACTGCTCTGCTGTCATCGTTTTCATCCTTGCTTCCCACCAGAAATCAGCTGACCCAGTCAACTGAAAGGACATACAAGTCAGGCGCTCTTGGTCGGTGCAACGCAGGAAGTTGAAAATACGCTCAATAGCGCGAACCCAAGTTTCAGCTTCTGCCGGGTCTCCTGTCCCGTTGAAGGTAGGTGGGTTCTGTCGCAAGAATAATTCCTCAATCCGCCGTTCTGGCTGAACAGGTGGTTGAACTATTTCTGGTTCTGGCCCTGTTTCTGGGCCTCTTTCTTCATTTCGGGGAATCCTGCCCCCTCCTCTTGGTCGTCCTCGTTTTGGCGGCATTCTATTAGGTCAAAACACAAGTTGTTAATGTAACATCACAAGGCATACTATCGTTCTTATCGTTCTATCCAACTTCTCTCGGACGCCTTTGCTTTGTTGGCATTCCGATGAGTCGACATATAGTCACCAATGTAATACACAGATGCATATCATCGATTCTGTAAATTGTTTTCTTGATTCTCAATTCTCGTTCATACTCTTCCTCATGAAAGTATATAAATAACATAGCGGAAGTGACTTGCCGCAAAAGACCAATAAGGTCACCATATATAATATAGGGAAATTGCCTCAATGAGGACTTTACATCATCATAAAAGTCTAGATTCAAAGATCTATCTAAATACCACACATGATGAACTGGCTCTCTAGCGAAGCCATTACAAAAAAATACTCAGTCACGGAACGCCCCAAGGTTTCGCATCTCCGTACTAATACTAGTCAAAATAACTAAGCCAACATAGGGGCATACAAAAGCATCGAAATGATCATCGTTTTCGAAATACACAAATAACGTCCTACTAAATGCACAAGAGAATGTCTGTATGCATTACGTGCTTGACCCTTGGGTTGAAGCATACGTGTTTGACTGATTTAATCTGATGAGTATCTGTTTGTCCTTGGGTCACAGAAAATCTACCAATAGCTAGTAGATCACAATGATTCAATTCACAAATGGCAATTAGGCAAAGTGTTTCAATAATTTGCCAAACAATTGAAAATGAATAACCATAGGGTAGAAATGAATTGACTGAAAGGTCGAAACGAAATGACCTAATAGTCTGAACCCGTTTGGCTTTTCAGATGAAGGTTTAAAATATATAGGTTTAAAGACCCATATATGACGACTACTGAGATTTTGGCCATGTGGACTGGCCAGGTCCGACACAACTACTTCTCAGTCATTCGGAAATACTTTTCCGAACTTGGCAACTCTTGTTCCTTGGCTGCAAAAGGTATATTTGGTCTAAAATCACCACTTTCTTCTTAATATCTTGAACATGTCCTTGAGAATATCCTAGAGCTTCTCAAACTTGGAGTCTGCCTCCTAGTTTAATGAAATTCTTAAACATCTTCTATAGGCGAAATAAGGTAGGCTTGACCTTACTCAACAATGTTCCTCTATATGATCTTAATGTAGTACTTCTAGTACTTAGTGTTCATTCACATAGCGCTTGAAATGCAACCATATAATTCGAAGCACTCTCACGCCTTTACAGGAAATAGATTTTGCATCTCTGAGCATCTTTGCAAGGTATGTGTCACTACAATAAATACTAAGTCATGGAATGACCTTAGTCAATGCTTGCATTCTGGCTACTAAACTGAATGTTTAATCTAAACTGTTCTAACTGGGGAATGTCTCTGATCGACTAAGGTATGCATACTTAACCTGCTTAGTCTCTCATCATAATCTCAATCTCTTAACTTTAACATCAAACCGTTGTCGATATTTCTAGCTCTTGTTAAACTCCAAACCATCTTCAGGAACTCCTCCCGTCTTACGCACTTGTATAGATTTTTCTAGTCAATCATAATGGTTGGTAACTTCTAGTTACCCATGGCACCTATCCTCCTTTCGATTTGTAGGAGGTGATCGTAATCAATAGGGATTCTAAATCATGCTCACATGTAATATAATAGGTAATTGTAATCATAAAGGTTCTGAATATCTGAAACTGTAAGTTGATAGCTTTAATCGCGAAGCTATAACATCATACACAAAGTGTTATAACTGCATGTGAGTCTGACTCTGAAGTTCGAACATAAATCATGAAGGTTCTCTTCATGCCATAACTGGTGATAATCGAGAGTTAGTAATGAATCTTAGTTCATTATGCGATAGCTAACTGATTACAATAGTCACACTCATCGCTATAAGCAATATCATACTTAAACTATCATCGAATAAGGCAATAGTCGATTAGGTGCTCCGTCTCGCGTGAACAACCTGAATGAAGAACTATGCCTGCTTCAGTGATTCGTGCGTGGCACTCTGCTTGCACTGCTTTCATTGGATTCTCTTCCTCTTTCTTAGCTCTTCACCATGGCTATAGTGAAATATAACTGAGTTTATAGCTTCTATTGTTCTTCCCGTAACAGTGATCATGCATTCTTAACGCATCTAAGTTCATTGAGATATCTAATCAATCAATAAAGCATAAAACTTGAATGTAAGCATCAGTACATTCATATAGAACGTGAACTTCTCAATGTTTTAAAATCATTACCACCTTCTTTCTTGCTGAGCATGACGATGTGATGATGTGCTGAGCATTGATCGACTGACTCTTTCATACTAGTGATCATACTAGAAAAATGGGCTAACTCTAGGGTTCAGAGCAAATGAACTGCTCTGATACCACTCTGTCACGACCGGTCCTAATTAAGGATAATTAAGCCGGGAAACCGTGACTAATGGAGGAATATTAGAAGCGGGGTAGAAAGGGGATAATTAAACAAAGAAGGATCACATTTCATCATTTAACAAAAGGAATATTTATAATATAACAGAAGTTTAGTCGTATAGACTCAGATAACTAATAAGTTCAGATATTTCTGACTTAGCCAAATAAGCATAAAACTTCTGAGTACGCAGCGGATTATGATTCTGATTACATGTATGAAGACATGTAACCCTAGAGTTCTTTAATACATAAAAAGACAAAAGAATCCCGCTCATCACTTCATCAACATCGGCAGCTGCTCAACCTGCACATTTAGAAATATATGCAGGGCTTGAGTACAAAAGTACTCAGTGGGCACGTATGCCTAAGTATAAAAATACATGTTTCAAAACTGTAAATTGTCATGCCATAATAAACAGTACAGCAAGGGAGTTTTTCGCTAAAAGGCCCAAGCTTACTAAATTCATTTGTGATTCTTAAAGTTCGACTGCAGTCTAAGTTCTCTTGTAATCTATCATATCTGGAACTGTGTGCCGGAGAGGTGGCCACCTCTCACGGTCACTTGACCGGCCAACCCGCTAGATGACTCACGGTCACTGGTGTACACTAGCCCTGGCAGGATAGCTATCAACTGCTCAGGACCCGAATTCGATTGCATAATAAAAGTCACATCAGATAGATATCATACTGAAATTTAAACATTTTATGGCAAGACAATATTTGAAATAACTTCAATTAATTTAGTCATGAAATAACTTGCTTGAACGTAACATTTAAACTCATTTGATATATATGAAAGTAATGCCCACCTGATAGTGATTTTCTGTGATACAAAAGCTCCTCAACAGATTGTCAATCTCGCCCTTGACCTTTATTACGAGAATATATGTACATATATAAGATATTTGCTCGAATAAAAATCCTCCAATGAGAATGTGTATTTAACTATGCATGATCCTTATGCATGAATTATTATTCTGAAATAATAATTAGGGAATTTCTATTGTTAATCCAGGCTATTGGATTTAAACAAAAGCTAAGTCTCGTCTCATGAAGCCGGATAATTAATAAAAATTAATCCGTTCTCTTAGGGTGTTCTAATCCGCCAATCAAATAAACCCCATTCCTCGTAGTCAATAGAAAATAAATAAATACTTCAACTTATTCGCTTTATAACCTCATAATTAATCGGGCTTAACAAGTAATGTTATAAGATTAAATAATTAAAAGGCTCAACATAAGGCAGCCTAATAATTAATTAAGTAGAAGTGGACTTGAATAATTAACATGAGAGGCCCAATTGAAATAACTCATCGGCTCAAGTAATTAAATAAATCTTGGCCAAATAAATAAATACTTAACAGTTGGGCTAATTTTAAATCAAGTATGCAAGACCCAACTGCAATTAAATAAATAAGGCCCAACTGAAATAATCGTTCAACCCATTCTACTCTATTAACATCGGCCCAAATGAAACAATAACCGGCCCAACAATATACATATGGAATTTGGAAATAGATGTCTATTAATAATAATATCTCAGCCCAATTCTTATAAAATAGATGGGCTTCAATTAAATAAATCAAACGAGGCCCAACTAAGATAATATAACAAAGGCCCAATGAATTAAACTAAAGCCCAATTTGAATTAATAACAAAGGCCCGATGAATTAAACTAAAGCCCAATTAAAATAGAATGCAGTTGGGCTTTTATTAGTAAATTCGGCCCAAAGAGAAATAATAAAGGCCCATATGAAAATAAATACAACAAGGCCCAAAGAAAATAAATAGGAGATAAAAATTTCGGCCCAATTATTTAAATGAGTTCGGCCCATATAAAATAAATAAGGAGGCCCAAAATAAAATAAATTCTGGCCCAAGATAATTAAACTTAGCCCAAATAATAAAAAAAAAGAAAGGCCCAAATCCCCCTTATCTCTCCCAGTCGAGCTCTCTCTTCTCAAAACAATCGAGACCTCTCTCTCTCTATTTCTTCCTCTCGCTCCGCCTCCAATCGGCCTCAGCTGAGACGCCTGCCGCCACAGCTCCGGAGCCCGGCGAGGTCGACGCTTCGCTGCTTCTCCTCGTCAACGTCAATCCCTCAACGTCCTTCTTATCCTCTCCAAAACAGAGCTGTCACTCTCCCTTCCCAATTTAAAATCGCCGCTGTCGCCTGTCCATGGAAGGACGGCAAATGATCGCCGGTCGTTGCTCTGCCTGACTCGGACACTCCCTTCGCCCATCTCCTCTCGGCTTCAAACGTTCATCTCTCCATCGAATCTATTGAAGGAACGAAGAAGAAGCCCTAATTTCTCCCTCACTTGAATCTGCCACCTCCACCTTCGAAATCCGGCGAACGGGGGTCGAACCTCTTCCCTCACGTCCATCTCTGCCTTCTTCGTTCTTCCTCTCTCAAGATCTGTTCGTCTCTCTCTCTTCCCCGAAGTCACCGCCGTCGGAACTCGCCGGAGCGAGCGACGACAACCACTGCTCCTTGGTTCTCTCTTCTCTCTCGCTGAAACAGGCCCGACATCTCTTCCTCCGCCGACCAGCCCCGCGTCCAGCCGCCGTCCACCCACTGCTCTCTCTGAATCGACGGGCAGCAGGAGCACCTGGCCACCGCCGCCGTCGATTTCCCGAGCCCCGACACCGCTGCTACTGGAAGATCAGTGAAGATCTGGTGCAACCGCCGCCGTCCGCCGACACGCCTGGAAGCTTTTTCGCCGGACGTCGCCTCTGCTGAGATAACGCCGCCGCCCAGAATCGAGGTCACTGGTCTGATCTCCAGCAGCCCGCCTCTTCCGGAGACGCAGTCGTCGTGAGTCGCAGAGCTCCGACAGTCCACTACCACTCAACCTAAAGCTAAGTTCTCTATTTTCATTCTTCTTCTACTTCAATAACTAGTTGTTAAGGGCAGAATACTCATGGTTTGTCGTTCTAAAGCGTAAAATAACAGTGAATGAATCGACATAGTTGTAATGCCATAGCTTGAACATGTTGACATGAATGCTTGATTGGATTGAAATTCGAGATAGTATAATACCTTGAATATGATCGAACTGATTGATGGCTGTTGGAGTTGAATGAATTGGAATGACTGAACTTATTGATTCTGGCAGGGAGTGAATGAGTGATTTCTCTCACTTTTCGGTTGTGGTGTGGTGAATGAACTGGAACTGAAATAAATTTGTGTTGTTGTCTCAGTGATTGCAGGCTGATTGCAGGCGGATAATGGAAGAAAATGGAAGATTATAGCAAAGCTTACCTTAAGAATTTGGCTGGACGAAATGGAGACTTCCTGCTCTTTGAAGAGGACTCACGGTGAAAATGATAGGGAATGTTTTGTTTCTTGGCTGGAGTTGTGCAAATAGAGGGAGATGTGAGTTAAGTGGGAGAGTTATTGAATTAGCTTGATTTAGTTGCATAATTGCGTGGTGGGGAAAAGTTGGGGGACAAATTTAATGGAAAGAAAAAGAGAAGAAAAAGAAAGGAAAAAAAAAAAATGTAGAGGAGAATTATTGATGTATTTTCTCTGTCTCGGTGATTCTATAACTGTAAAGTGGATCGCGTGCTCATATTTGCTTGTACTGTTTATTTAAATAAATCCCAATTTCGACATGTGATATCTCGCTAAAAATCGATAAATTATAAAATGAATTTAAATTAAATCCGTAGATTTAATTCGTTCGTTGTTCTGATATCTAAATTAAATCCGCAGATTTAATTAACTCACGAGTCGGAAATAATTCACGATTTGAGTAAAAATAAATTCTAATTCCATCTCGCTTAAATAAATAACGTGACTTTGCTAAGTCAGTTATAACTCTGAAATAATATCATTGACTGCTTTAATAATATAAATTCAGGATCATAAGCTGAATTCATATCAGGATAATAACCGTTTTCATTCACTGATGAACAAAAAAATAAACACTCATTACTGGATTTAAAAGATATAAAAGAGCGGGTCACTACACGGGCGGACCCGTCGCACTGGTGTGCGACCGTCGCACCAGAGACCTACCCTTATTATTATAATTTCTCTCTCTTTTTCGATACTTGACTATGTTTACATCAATCTAATTAAATGGAATTGTTTACAAATTAGCCCATATGACAATATATATTCACTTTCGTATAATTAGAAAAAGCACACCACTAACTAATTTTCTAATAGTAATTATGATTTTAGATTGGTTAGATTAACTATATATGACTCTGCATTGCATAGGTTAGATATAAATTCTTGTTCATCAATCTTTTAGCAATAAACCGTATGATTTGATAAAAAAAAATGACTTTTTAATTTTATTTTAACAACTGAAAACCAATTTGTAAATATCAGAGGCCCCACTTAATTGAACCATTGCCAAGACTAAATTGAACCGAGTCAAAATTATTTGAATTGAACAATTACCATTTAATATTCACCTAATAATGTATTCAAATTGACAAAAACGAACCATTAAATATAGTGTTCTAATTATACTTATTATTTTTGTGGTCGTGTTATAATAATCAAATCAATTCTTTTACGACTTGGCAATCAAAGAGATTGATTATGTATATCTTGGGAATAAGAAATTCCACAATGCTATGAAAACTTTAGGCCATCTTTAGTTCAATTATAAATCAGTTTAGAAAAATGAGATATATTGAACATTACATAAATTATCTGTCTGTCCATTTCCTAATTTGTTGGTTTTAGATACATTTGTTGAAAAGATATTTCAAATTATCTGCCAAAGTAAATGGTGAGCTTCCACTCCATCTACAACTTGGCAGAAGAGCTTGCAAAACTTGATCAGATCTTTAGCTTATTTTGTTTTCTTAGCTTGCTGGCTTCTTCTCATATAACTAATTTATGCTTAGTTAGATAAATACTCTAACAACAGATGGATTTTCTGTTTCCAGCCATATTGGATCTTCTATTTTCTCAATGTTAACAGATGATTTGTTAAATTATGATGTCATCAAGTATACATGGTGTGCATGTCTTCGTGATACAGGGAAATATAAGATTTGTAACAAAATATCTTGTGTGCATTGCTAATTGATTTATACTTTAGAGGCATTTAGCAAATAATAAAGTTTCAGCGTATGTTTTCAAGTACAAAATAAAATGTCTTTCTTACTATCCTCCATCTTTAAAGTGATTGAAATGAAGGGTTCTTCAATTTTTAGGTCCAATACTATCCACCATTGGGAATCTATCAAATTTGATGGAGCTAGACCTCTCTTCCAACAAATTAAATGGTGAGCTTTCATTCTTTATATGCAACTTGACATAATAACTTTTTTACAACCTTGATCGGATCTTTGGCCATTTTTGTTTGAACTAGTCTTTTTAATATTTTACATTTGTTAAGATAAGATATGCAATTTGTCTAATTCCTTTGCCAACCAAATACTTTAACAATAGTTGGATTTGTTGTTTCCAACCATATTGTAAATCTATTAATTTTAAGGATCAATGTTAACAAATGCTATATTAAATTAAGATGCCATTGAATATATGAGACATGCATGGGTGATATAAGAATAGAAGAGCTAATTTAATTTCTATCAAAATACTTCACGTGCATAAAATGTATTTCTTCATTGCCATGTTTCTTTATGTATCCAGATTGTCTCTAAAGCAATATATATCTATGTTGACTTCTCAAACTTCCAGGTCCAATACCATCCACCATTGGGAATCTATCAAATTTGGGGTATTTAATGCTCTCTTCCAACAAATTAAATGGTGAGCTTCCATTCTGCATCTGCAACTTGACATCCCTTCTGTTTCTTCTGCTCTCAAATAACAGTTTGGAAGGGACAATTCCACAATGCTTTCGAAACTTGAGCAAATCGTTGTCCATATTTCATTTAAATGCAAATAACTTTAGTGGCCCCATTCCATCAATATTTATCAAAGGTTGTAGTCTTCAGTCCATCAATTTGAGTGGTAATAAATTGCAAGGAAGATTACCGAAATCCTTAATCAATTGCAAAAGTCTGAAGGGTCTCGACGTTGGAAATAATAGAATACAAGATGAATTTCCGTTTTGGATGGAAGGTCTTCCTGAGCTTCGAGTGCTCGTCTTGAAGTCTAATAAGTTTGATGGTAACATGTCGCTGCCTTCACGAAGCAACCTTCCATTTCCTAAGCTGCAAGTTTTAGATATATCAGAGAACGAATTTGTGGGCTCTCTACCTCAAAGATATTTCAAGAGTTTTAGAGCAATGATGGATGTAAAGGAAAATCAAATGTATAGAGATTATGGCTTTGAAAGATTTTTGGAGATGAGAATCACTTTGAAAGGTCTCGATCAGTTATTGACGAGACTGTTGGAAGCCTTTACAACCATTGACTTATCCTCCAACAATTTCTCAGGGAGTATTCCAGATTCCATAGGTAATCTGAATTCTTTGAGATACTTGAATTTGTCGCACAATAATCTCATGGGACACATACCTGCATCTCTTGGAAATATAAGTGTGCTTGAATCATTGGACTTGTCATCGAACAAATTGGATGGAAGAATTCCAAGTGAATTGACGAGGTTGACATTTCTTGCGAAATTAAACCTGTCAATGAATGATCTCGTGGGGCAAATACCACAATCTACTCAGTTTTCCACATTTGAGAATGATTCATATGTGGGAAACTTGAGATTGTGTGGATTTCCGTTGACGAGAAAATGCAACGAGGAGAATGGGCAGCGGATGCAGCCAGAAGAACAAGATGACGAAGATGATGAGTATGGATTTATAGATGGATTTGGATGGAGAAGTGTGGTGATGGGATATGGAAGTGGAATCATAGTTGGAATTGGAATTGGTTGTTGGATTATTCGATTTGGAAGGCCAAGATGGTTGGTGGAATTCTTTTTTGGTGTTGGATATACATACAAGAAGAACAAGAAGAGGAAGACAAGGAAGAGAGCTACTCCAACACACAGAGAAGTTGATTGCAGACAAATATATATTATGAGCTTTTCTTTCTTGCTTTTTTGTTCTTTTCTGGACTTCAAATTGTTTTTCTATTGCTACTCGTGAGTTTGTGATTTAGAATTTATAAAATTTCCTGCTGCTAAGTGAGGCATTGATCTAAGCCTCCCCAGAAGCCATCACGAGAAAAAAAACGACAGTGATTTTGCTGATTTTCTTACATTTTTCTTCATTCTTCGTTGTGCGTATTCTTTGAAAAGTGATACTTGAATTTGTTTCACAATACTTGCTGATTTCGAGATAATCAGTTAAATTATTAGTATAAAGATAAGACGTACCATACCTTTCAAATTGTTCCAACTAAGGCATAATTCCTTAAGCTGTGTGATGTTCCCAATTTCTCGAGGGACATTTCCACCAAAGTTGTTCCATGACAAGTCAACACTCTCAAGATGTGTACGTTGACCCAAACTCAATGCTATATCTCCCTCCAATTTGTTCGCCCACAGGCTAAGTAGTTTGAGTCTTTGAAGGTTGTTATGCGAGCAAATGTCTTTTGGTAGGTGGGTCTGTGTCACACCCCAATTCTTGAAGGAATATATACAATCGAGGTGCAACTATTTTATAAAAATAACATAAGGGAAAATCCTTATTGAACCCGAATAATAAGATAACAAATCGGGCTAGTCCCCTTTGGATCACAAGTTTTGCTTCATGCTTCTGACAACCAACGTTTATTAACATAAAACTAGAAATTTTAAATTGAAGCTCGACATGAAGTCATCTTAAGTTGAGAAAACAAAAGATGTATAAGAGTTACTACAACGGAAGTCTATATAAAAATTGAACCCTAGCCTCAGCTCAGTCCCGTCAGCACCAGCCAGCCAACCTGAAAACATTTGAAAGTATTTTTGGGCTAAGTACTAATGTACTTAGTGGGCAAGCATTTTCTGAAATATTTCATATTTTCATAAAGACAGTTTATCCAATCACACTTGACATAACTTAGAAAGTTTTAAAGTGAAATAACTTCTAAGCATGTTAAAATAATTTCTTTCATTTGTGCGCACATGTCACACTCCCTTTCCGTTACTCGCTGTGATCCCGGACCTTTTAGCCACCGACGGATCCATTTCTCCCATTGCACTTGCCCTGAGGACGTAACTCAGACAAGTTGAATTGACCTCGGGACGCTACCCAGGCAGGCCTTACATGATGCATGCTCCGGAACACATCCCGTCGAGCACCCTTATAACGCCTCGGCCAGTGCCCGATGGAGATCAACCCACCAGGTCAACTAGCATGTGTACACGATTCTCAGACAACGTGTTAGGTCATAAGAGAACCTCAATTGATTAACTTTGCGAGCCTTAAACAGAGCAGAGTGCACAAAATATTTTATTGAATAAACAGTTTGCATTGAATTGAATAAACAGTTTGCATTTCATTGAAACATTTAGAGCTTAATGACTCAATCATACTTTATACATTTCGAAAGTAAGCCCATCTGGTTAGGCAAAGCCTGAAGATCATAATCACATAAACTCATCTTGGGAAAGCAGTGCTAATCCCCTTGATCCACAAAACCTACAAGAAATTTTATCCTTAATAGGTCTCATAAACTAATCTTAATTCTTAGTGAGTGTGCTAATCTTTCTATGATTCACTTAGCCGGGTTTTCAAAATTTAATAAATAAATAATTGAAAACGAAAGTTCTTGAGTCAAAGACACCAACAATATCTTTACTCGATTTTTCTTTAATAATTGGATTTAATGAAATCCAATTTAAACCATAGGTACTTTTATTTGCAAAAATGCATATGCCAATTCATGTCATGCTTAGCATATAATAAGTAATCACTTAATATATGCACATAATAATTATATTATTATTATGCAATCATAATTAAAATAATAATTAATTAATTAAACCAATTATGTCTAATTACTAAATTAATTAAAGACATTTCTTTAATTAAATAACATGCAGCCCAATCAAATAAAATAAAATAATTAAGAGCTAAATCCTTTAAATCAAAATTGCACCCCAAAATCCTTAAATAAAATAAAGGCCCAACTAAATTTAAATAAAATGAAAATAAAGTCCATCAGTTAAGGCCCAAACTCAGCCCATGACTTCTAACCCTTTTCTTCCTCACTGAAAATGAAACCCGCTCAACTCTCTCTCTGCTCACACAGATCCGCCCGGCTCCCTCTCTTCTCCGGCGAAGCAGCGAACCAGCCGCCGCCCGTCATCTCCTGCCCGACTCACCACATCATCTTCCTCTCTCCTTTACCTCGGTCACCGCCGCCCACCTGTGAGCGGCGGCGCCGTCTCTCTCTTCCCATAAACCCCCAGATCCCCAAATCTACCACCGCCTAAGGCTGCCGCCTGAAATTTCCGGCGAGGAGCCCCTCAAGCCTCTCGCCTCCCTGACTCAAACAACGCACACCTCTAAACTCTTCCTCTCTCACTAAACTCCGGGAACTTCTCTCCTTCAACGGCGAAGAGTTCCGTTGCCTCCCTCTGGTTTCCGGCGATTACAGCAAAGCCGCAACAGTCGCTTCCCTCTAAAAAATCCCAGCGACAGCAACCCATGGCTGCCGCCGTCCTGACCTCAACAAATCCCCAGCCCAGACCAGCCACCGCCCCAACCTCTACAAATGCCATTTATATTCAAATCTAAAAATCGATACACATATATCACATTTTCATGGATGAATTAAATTTGCAATATTTAATGGTACGTGAAATTGAATCACACACATGTATGTTAACATTGATCATTAGAGGAAGAATCATTGTGAAATTGAATTTGCAATATTTAATGGTTCGATTTCTGGTGCTATATCTTGCAATAAGTAATCGGATCTCTCAAGATATGGAATGAAAAATGAATAATTAAATTTCTTTACTATAAACAAATTATTGGGGAGCCCAGTGGCATCTTCTATATGGAAAATTACTCTCAGTTAGTATTTTTCTTGGACATGATAATTTTCAAAAATCGATTGAAAGGAAAATATAATCGTCTCTTACACAACGGGCAATAGACTTTGACTTATGCATAAGACTAAAATGTGTATCACATATTTTTTTCAATTCTCATTGTTAGTTACCATATACCAAATTCTTTCACTAAAGTTTTGGTGTAAAGAGTAGTGCAGACATATTTACAATGAGAATAAATAAATCAATAAAATTTACAAATGTGGTAAAAATTTTACCCCTCCAGAATTCAATCCCAGACATATTTTGTTCCCTTTTCTACTAACATAGCCCCTTCGAAAGCTCTTTTTATAATCAGAAAGTTTGAAGAAAGCAAAAAATATGTTTAGACGTCGAAATTATTAACACGCCAAAGATGAAAACTTTTCGAAATAATTAATATTAGGTAATTACTTTAATTGAACTCCCCAAGCCCAATTCATCACTAATCCTCTTTTTGGTATTTTATTTTTTTTAATATTACTTCATCCGTTCACGATAAATATGGTGTAGAAAGAAGAACATGGATTTAAAGAAAAATTTAAAAAATGTGTATGAAATAGAGAAAGATCCCATGAAAATTGAATTGTTAATAAATAGTGTGCGGGATGACTTTTTTGTAAATATTGAGATAAAAGTATAAAATTATATGTCCATGAAAAAATCACATTTATTGTGGACAGAGAAAAATGACAAAATGACAGCATGGACGAAGGGTTGACCCAACTTGAAAAGTAAGTCCACCAACCCAGCCCAGCCCAATAATCACTTTTGCATACAAAACCTTTTTGGGCCTGAAGCTCAATGGCCCAATCTAGCGTCAATTCATGTTTTGACATTTAAAGGCGTGAAAGGTGCTGTGTATCTACATCTCACGATGTGAAAAAATTTAAAAAAAATTGAAAAATGGTGTCATAACAGTAAAATTTAATAAAATTTGAAAAAATATTTTTGTTATCGGATGTAATACATGTTCATATTATAATTATAATGATACAAGAAAATACAAAAATTCTTAAAATGCAATCCTTAAAACTACTACAAATGAGAAACTTTAATGTGCTTTAATCACCAATTGGAATGAAATGTTTTATTTTTGCGAAGACCATGAATATATGATTGAATGAGATATAGGAAAATTTCAAACATCGAAAGATCTAATTTTGTAAAAAATTTCAACTTGGTCAACTCCAATCTATTTGATAAAGGTATGGTACGTCTTATCTTAATACTAATAATTTAACTAATTTAACTGATAATTTAACTGATTATCTCGAAATCAATTGATGATGACGTCATTCAATTTCATGCTTTGTTTTTCAAGTTTTGCATTATTTTATAGTTATATCCATCATAAAAGAAAAGATGATTGGAGGCTTTTCCAAGGCTCAAAAAAGTTAATTTACCATTTTGTCATAATTATTATTTACTTTTTTCGTTTTGGGGTTTGAGAATCAACGGATTTTGATGTCAAATCTAATAACCATTATTGTAAGATCACGTTAAGTACTCAAAAAACAAAATATCACAAGAGATTCTTATATTCAATTAATTTCATATAGTTGGACAACGTTAATTTACATTTCATAATTGATAAGATGTATGAATATTTTTATTTTCATTATTTGAATTTTTTCAGTCCCACCCTTGTAATGAGATATTAGCTCACATAATAGTATTTATCAAGGTCTTGAAATGTGCTAAAATTTTACTTATGTTATTTTTAAATATCTAAGATAATCCTAAACAATAATTATCAACACACCTTTTGTTTCATCCACAACTGCCCCCATTGACGTTCACATTTTCTTTCTTCAGAGTTTATTTCTCTTCACCGACAGTCACCAAATTTTCTTTGGATTAAATTATTGGCCAGTAATCACTTTAACTCATTCACTTTAGCTCGCGATGCACTAGAGGGCGTACTAATTATGATTAATTAATATTTACTCCGTCCACAAAAAAATAGTATTTTTTGTCATTTTAAAATATTCACAAACTTTAGTCCCTTTAAATTCTTTTGAAAACTATTTATCACATGGTGGACATTATTCTCCACTCACAATACAATTAATTATCATTATAAACTCTACTTTTTAAGTTAAACCTTTTTTCCACTCACAATATTAAAACTCGAATCGTCTCTTACTAATACTATTTTTTGTCACATGAGCGATGTATATATATATATATATAGGGGGAGGCTATATAGAAAACTATCCTTAGTATATAAAATAAGATCAAATCCAGACCATAGATCTTCAGTTTTTGAACGGTTTTGATTTAAAAGACAACTGCCTCTTTAATTCGCTGAATTCCTTCCTCAAATGCAGAGATTAATGCGTCAAAGGGTAAAATTGGAAGTGGCGTGTGATCTTCCATATAACCAACTAATCTTCTTCCGATTTGTGTGCAATATTATTATGGAATTAATATATGAATCAATTAATATATATGTGAATTAGAATGATCTTTGAAACAAATCTTTTTTGCAAAAATTTTACGCCATTCATGATTATAAATTAATGAAACTATTAAAAACATATAAATAAATGTTTAATTCATACTAATCATACTGAATAATTCATACATATTAATTCATACATATTAATGTTTAATTCATACTAATCATAGTCAATAATTCCTACATATTAATTCATACATATTAATGTTTAATTCATACTAATTATACTGAATAATTCATACATATTAATTCATGCATATTAATGTTTAATTCATACTAATCATGAACAACAATCATGTCTGAAATCAATGCAATTTTAGTAAATGGGGAATAATTTGTAATGAACTGTAAGCGATATCGATCTAAATTTTCATGATGATATAAATGAATGTGTGCATTTCATATTTGCATTTTGACAAGATATAACATTATAAGCAATTTCATATAATCCAAAATGTGTTATAATTTGCCTGTAATGAACTATGGAGTATTCATCTATAAATTTAATGTTATAATCAAGTATGAATGTATGAATTTAATCTTTGATGAATTATCAATTATGAATGTATGGATTATCAAGTATGAATGTATGAATTGTGTTATGACTTATCAAGTATGAATGTATGAATTCATAATAAAATATCACAAAATAATAATACCTTTATTTTTAAGAACTTTAATTATGTTCATGAATTATTTTTAAAAAAACGCAAACAATAATAAAAAGTTAAATTTAATTTTACAATGAATCTAGGTTTTTTTTTTATCATAATTTATGGTCTTTTTTTGTTCATAATAACTTTGAGGAATTCAGTACATTATAATAATAATTCATAATAGTTTTATATATGAATTATTTGATTATCATGAATTTTGGCCAAAAAGAAAAAAAGTCTAAAATCAACATATATACCAGTACTCTAGTGAATAATTAAGACCTTTAACCATGAAAAAATAAATTAACGAATTATTAAAAAAACACTAAACTAATCTCAAACATTGAAATTATGTTTTTTAAAGATGCTCGTACACTACACCAAATAATAGTTAATTTATTTCTTGCCAAAATCCATGATAATTAAATAATTCATACATACATCATTGTGAATTCATATTATAATATGTTAAATTCGTCAAAGTTTGATATAAAATAAATGATACAAATAATAATTAACCAAACCACTATTCCACAAAATAATAATAACATAATGAACGAAAAAGATCACACATAATAATAATAATAATAATAATAATAATAGATAAATAAATAAATAAACCTAAATTCATGATAGAATTATTGAAGATATGTTTTTGACGATTTTATTTAAAGTATAAAGAAATTGAAATCTAAAATTGATAATTATCCCTAGGATTAATCACCTAATCCCTTAATTTATGGAATGATTGATTTCATTAAAAACAAATTTACCGAAATGACCCATTATAAAAGCAGCGAATAATATTACTTACTAATATGGGCATAAATCTAACCATTGATTCTTCTTAATCTAAAGGCCCACGAGTGTTCCTATTTTATACTGTAAAAAATGTTTTTATTTTAGCCTCTCCCTATATATATATATATATATATATATATATATATAGGGTTCAATTCTATATATATATATATAGGGTTCATTTCTATAGAAAAGGCCTATTAGAGTAAGAAGAAGGAAGTAATCTAGTCCCTTACTTTCACTGAATCCAACGGTTCAGATTTTATTCTCAATATCGTTTCATTAATTAATATAAAGTCTGAAAATTAGTTCTAAATTCGATAGGGTTATATAGGTCAATTTTAGTTCATCAGAATTAAGGAAATATAATCAAATCTCATGATTTTCTCAAATCTCTTCTGGATGCTGATTGTATGGGATTTTCAACGAATTTGTTTAATCCATACTGCACTCATTCATCTTCGAACGGAAGACGAAAGTCACGAAAGGTAGGGTATCTCTCTCATGTCCGCCTCCCACCCCAGACCCTAGTCCGCCGCCTCGGCGCCTCCCCCACCCCCAGTTCACCTCTGGTGGTCCGGCCTCCCCCGATCGCCTCTGTCCACGGCCCCGCTGGCCTGCGCTGCAGATGCAGCCGCAGCCTCTGCCCATCTTATGTGAAGAAGGTGGAGGAGTTCGTATCCACGTCGTAACCAGGATTGCCGGCGCGCTATTCCGACGACTGAATAAAGAGGTGCGAGCTCTCAACGGACGACGAAGGACTAATGTTCTTCAAAGTCGTAAGAATTTCTGCATCTTTTATGTTTTTATTTTTTGGATGAAGATGATATGTTTTTTTTTTTGTGTGTTGATAGTTCATTAAAAATATATAATTAGTTCATTAAGTTCATTAAAAAATATTATGTTTAAGTCTCTTTTCAGTAATTTGTTTGAATTGTTTTTAATTAGTTCATTAAAAATATATAATTAGTTCATTAAAAATATTATGTATAAGTCTCTTTTCAGTATTTTGTTTGAATTGTTTTGTTGAAGCTGTTTCTAACTATAGATGGGGCCTTTTGCTGCAATATATTGACAGTATCATGATTTGAATTAAGATAAGATGAAGTTCTGTGTGTTTCAGCCTCTATTGGTTGGGGAATTGAGTTTAAGATAACATACCATATGTAGTTATTTTCTCTTCATGGTAGAGATGGCATCGTATGATTCAATAGTTACAGTGAAACTTTGCAGATTAAAATGTAACATCTAGTGGAATTTTTCTTGACCTTTATAGATTACTCAAAACTTTGGCAGACTATGTTTGCGTATCAAGTTTTATTTTATTTCTACAAGACATCTCTTTTTTTTCGGAGAAAATCTTTCTTTTCTCTCTAGATTTGCAGCTTGGACAAATTAAAGCCAGAGAAGGAGCTCGAGAAGGCTAAATCCCAGATTTTACATTACAAATTGAAGATAAGAGCATTATTTCAGAGCATTGATCTGTCACTCGCCATGGGAAAGCTTTCGGAATATTTATTCGACGCACAAGGGATCGTCAGTGAAGATGTAGGAAGTAGTTATACGTGTTTCTTCTCTATTTAACTTGCACTAAACTGGAAGTTGCTTACATTGCTTAATTCTATTGAAGTATGCAAATCTTGTCCGTGCAGAGATATATTGCTCCAATGCTACAAACCACTCTATTATGTTTCCGGAAACATTCCCAAATAGTGGTTAAATTATCATTTTGACCTTTTTATGTCGAAAGTGTGTACTTTATGAAGAGTCTCGGGCTTTGGGATTCAATCCGGGGGTGGTAAGACAATTAATAAAGGTCCTGACCTAGGACATATGTATTCTATCCTTGAATTTTTTTTTTCGTTCTCTTTCAATTGTTTTTTGTACTGTAGATAGATTGAGAATAGTTTTCATGCATATCATTTACATCCAAACAGAAGCATGCATAAGAAAGGTTATTGTTACTTGAGATTTGTACATTAATAGTTATGTTCATCTAAAAAATATAATTTCATCAATCTGGGATAGTCTAGCAAAGTTCAAATGATATAACTATTTGTTCAACAAATTACGTTCAAATTAGCAAAATATGTTCATCAAATCAGTAAAATATGTTCATCATAATTAATACAATATTCATTGCAAAATTTGAGTTATGTTCATCCAGAAATTGAGATTTGTTCATTAAAGTTCAAAGGATATAACTATTTGTTCAAAATCGATTCAATATAAGTTCAATGGATTTAAAATAAACATGGTGCCATCATCTGTATATTTATATCGAACATATGTGTAGCACTTAATGAACCATCCAATATTTGTGTTGAACATGGTACCATCGTGTAGCACTTAATGAACCATCCAATATTTGTGTTGAACATGGTACCATCATCTTATATTAAAAAAGTTCAACTAAACACTCTTTATGTTCATCGGAACAACTAAGTAGTTACTCAATTATATTGGTCGTATATCATCTAAATTCATCAATTTTATCATAATTCGATAAACTATGAGAAAGAAAAAAAAAGAATACTCAAACATAATGCCCAAAAAATGAATACTTGAACATAATGGGTGATAAACGTTAGCTGACTTTTTGATAACATAAAATAATAATTAACTATTATTGATAATGCATTAAAAAGGAATACTCGAACATAATGCCAAAAATAAGAAGATACACGTCCCTGATTTTGTGATCTGCCGAATATAAGAACATAAGATTAGGATGATTTGATTAGCACAATATAAGGAAACAAACGCATATCATATATAAGTAATTTACAATGATGTCCTTCAATGAAATATGATCTGCCGAATTTGATTATCAATATGGACCGACAGATTTCTTAGTATGGAGGGCCAAGATTACTTCTTTCTTCTTTCTTACATTTAGGCCTTCTTCATTGAACCTTAGCCTATATATATATATATATATATGGGTTAGGTTATATTGAGAAGCTCAAATGTGTTGAGAAGTTGAGAAGCAATTTAATAGATGAACATGCCAATTAGTTTTTATGAACACAAGTTTGATCTGGGGTTCGATCATTGGCGGTGACGTATTTTTTAACAAATTAAATAGATTCGTATGTTCGTCAGTTGTATTTGGTATGTTCAAAGAATTTATTTATATAGTGTCTAATTACCATGTTCATCAAAATGTACTAACATGTTCATCTATTACATTGCTTCTCAACTTCTCAACACATTTGAGCTTCTCAATTGAACCAATTCCTATATATATATATATATATATATATATATATATATAGAGAGAGAATGGTTCAACAGAGAAGCTAAATATTGTGGAGAATAGAGAATTCGTAAAATAAAAACGAACAGACCTATAATTTTAATGAACAGGTCAATGTACCGCATGAACAACAATTTGCCCCGGGTTCGAATCCTGCTGGTGGCGAGTTTTTCTATATTTTTACTAAATACGTTTGTTCATTACTTATGTTGATCTGTTCGTAAAATATATACATTTGTTCGTTCTCTCGAAAAAGATAATTCTCGAAGAGAGAAGTAATCTCATCCGTTGATCTTATCTAATCTAACGAACATGATTTATTCACGCCATGTTCAACGGATTTTTTCGTTGAACATTCGTGAATATATACAATATTTTTGGGGGTTTTGGGTTTCGACCCCCCATATGTTCAACGAAAAAATCCGTTGAACATGGCGTGAATAAATCATGTCCGTTAGATTAGATAAGATCAACGGATTAGATTACTTCTCTCTTCTTTCTTACATTTAGGCCTTCTTCATTGAACTTTAGCCTATATATATATATATATAGGGGGAGGATCCATAGAGAATTATATTTTTCGAGAGAATGAAGAATACCGAATAAATCTATAAATTTTATGAACAAATCAGCATAATTAATGAACAGATGTATTCAGTAAATATAGTGAAAATCTCGCCTCTCTCAGGATTCGAACCCAGGCCAAAATCTTATTCACGCGCTACATTGATTTATTCATCGAAATTATAGACTTATTCGTTATTTTTTCACGCATTCTCTATTCTCAAAATATTTAGCATTCTCTATGGATCTTCTCCCTATATATATATATATATATATATATATATATATATATATATATATATATATATATATATATATAGGAATTGGTTCAATTGAGATTTATATATATTTTGAGATTTTGAGATAAATGAACATATAAGTACATTTTGATGAACATGTCAATTAATTTTTATGAACGCGCGTTGGTCTAGGGTTCAATCCCTACAAGTGGCGTGTTTTTTAAATAAATTAAATAGATTCATATGTTCATCAGTTATATTGGTTATGTTCAAAGAATTTATTGATATGTTCATTTATCTCAAAATCTCAAAATATTTAAAATCTCAATATAAGCTAACCCTATATATATATATATATATATATATATATATATATATATATATATATATATGAAGAGGTTCTAATAAAAACCTCTGTTAAAATGAGAACTAGGAACCTAATCTTGACCTTTTAAATATTAGATCTAATGGTTTGGATTTAGTCAACAAAAGAAATTGTGCATCTATTATATTTTACTGTGCACTTAAAAAATAGCAATTTATGCAATTGAAATCAACAATGCAAAATACTCAAGCAAATCGAAATTGTGCATCTATGCAATTGAAACTGTGCATCTATGCAATCGAAATTGTGCATCTGTAGTTTAATCCCAGCCATCTATTTTATTTAAATCAATGACTTTAAATTGGTTCCTAGTTTTCATCTTAAGAGGGGTTTTTATATTAACCCTACCCTATATATATATATATATATATATATATATATAGGGGCACGCTCCAGTGAGACCCCCTATTTTTCGTGTAACACGAGGACAATGAATAAGACATATAATATTAATGAACAAGACGTATATATAACGAACAAGATGTATATACTGATGAAAAATAAAATTTAAAAAATTGGTAATGAATAAGATATATATACTAACGAACAAGACAGTATATACTGATGAACAATGCAATATATACTGATGAATGACAAAATTTAAAATATTCCGCTATCTCCAGGATCCAGATACAATATCATTTTTTGTTATTAAAAGTGTCATTTGTAATATAACATTTATTTTTATACAAAGTATCATTTACTTTTATAATAAAATATCATTTGCGAAGTATTATTTGCATTTAAAAAAGTATCCGTTGTTATTAAGAAAAATATCATTTTACCTCAGGTTTTGTATGCATAATTTCATTTGTTATTGATAAAAGTGTCATTTGTTGTTAGTGAAAATATCATTTACGTATAATAACTGGAAAGAGTAGGATCACGTATAATATCTCGATAGTAGAATCTATTTATTTATACACTAATTCTATCAGGTCGACTACCAATGGACATCTGCACGCACAATAACCTTCAAAGACTCAAACTACTTCACCTGTCGTGGAACAAATTGGAAGGAGATATACCGTCGAGTTTGTACTAATGTCCACAACTCGAGATTATTGACTTGTCATCCAACAACTTTGGTGGAAATGTGTCTAAACAAATTGGGAATATCACACTGCTAAAGGAATTGGATCTTGGTTGGAACTATTTGAGAGGTATCTTCTTATTTCTATACTGAGAATTTAACTAGTTTGATCCTTTACTAATCTCGTTTCTATTGATATTCTAGAAATTAGTTGATAATGTCATTCAGTTTCATCATTTACTTCTTGTATGCATGCACATCGTTAATTTTAATTTCAGATTTTTAAAAACTGAGTTGATTTTGTGTGAATGCTAACCCCACCACCCAATCCCAGAGTTTGGAAGAACCGAAGAATCAAACTGAAACCGCCAAAATGATTTGCACGATTGGGAAATTCAACTTCAATAATCATTAATCTTCAATAAGTTGTATTTGTCTGTTTTAAAATTCATTAATCAAACTCCTCAGGCACGCACATTTTTATGTTGAATCATTGTCAGCCGTGCATTTTTATTTTTCGGCAGAAATAAATTTTGTTGAAAAAATCATAATCTCTCTGTCCCAACCAACTTAGATCAATATTCCTTTTTGGACGGTCCCAACTAAGTTGATCAATTTCTTTATATGGAATGACTTTTTCACTTTATTCACTCTATTGACTTTATTACCACACACTAATTTAATTTCTTAAGATCTTGTGAATTTGCAACGGAAATTCAGTACTACAAAAGCAGTTTTGTAGTATAAATCTTTAATTCGTTTGAAAAGGTTTTATATGTTTCCTCAATTTTAGTTTCTTGATTAATATTTTGGATTGTCTATAATTGCTTTGACTCTGTTTACATCGATCTAAACGAATTGTTTGCAGTTCAGCCCATATACTTGCAGATTTGTATATCACAAGTATATTCCCTTTCAATACTTATGATTTTGGAGTTCATACTATTTGTAAAATATGATTATACCTCATGATTCAAATCGAGTTGTCATGATTTAATACAATTTCACAGGTGGTATTCCAAAAGAGATTGATAATCTTAATAATTTGGAGATATTAGACATGAGTTACAACAATCTTTGTGAACCATTTCCAAGACAAATTTGGAACATCACAACTCTCCATGAACTACACCTTCGGGATGCCTCTTTAAATGGTATGTCCCTTTCACAATATGAATACATACATATATGTCTTAAATTTATAAGCAAGAGTTTGTTCATCGTCCAAAGTGATCATTGTTGTCTCTGCTTGCTAGCTTCCATTCTTCATTTGCAACTTCGAATCCCTTCAATATTTTCTTTAGTCATCTTTCATTTAAATACAAGTCAATTTAGAAGAGATGTAGTCTTCACGAACCAACCTTCCATTTCCTAAGCATTTATTGAAAGATATTTCAAAAATTTCACAACAATGATAGAGGTGATATATACATGTATGTATAAAGTAAAATAGCAGGCATTGGTGAAATGATATGTGCATTTTTTTATTTATTTAAAGGAAGTAGATTTGTATTCTTATATATCCAAATTATCTGCCAAGTAATTCCTGAGAAGGTTTACTACCAACTTTCAGGTACAATACCATTCACCATTGAGAATCTATCAAATCTGTAGTGGCTAGAGCTCTCTTCCAACCAATTAAATGGTGATTTATTAAACATTATTTCCCCCCCCCCTTTTTTTTCTTTCAAATGCGAGTTCAGATAATAGACAAATTTTGCTACTCCCTCCGTCCCAATATTGTTGGCCACATTTCCTTTTTGGTTTGTCCCACTATTGTTGGTCACTTTCTAAAAATGACAAAGTTTACTTTAATCAAGTCAACAATTGCTCACTAATTAAATCAACAATTGTTGGCCACTTTCTAAAAATGCCAAAATTACTCATTAATTTTGGTGGGCCACACTCAATTAAAACATAACACTCAATTTCTTAATCTCCGTGCCGAAAAGAATGTGGCCAACAATAGTGGGACGGAGGGAGTATTTCCTTTGTCATTGCATGTACTGTATGAAATTGAACATGATTGATATAAATTTTTAAAAACTATCATATGTTTCTAATTTTGTTTTTTAGCTTGCTTGCTTGTTCTCATATGATTAGTTTGTGCTTAATTAATTAAATACTCCAAACCATTGTTGGATTTTCTGTTTCCGTACATACTGGATTTTCTATTTTCTCAATGTTACCAAATGATTTGTTAAATTATGATGTTGTGGAGTATACGTGCTGTGTATAGGTGCTATAGGAATAGAAGATGTAATAAGATTTGTAACAAAAGATCATTTAATAATTAAGTACTTCATGTGAATTAATGTTGACCAAGATATTCCTCGATCTCATAAATTTATTATGCTCTATCTTTAAAGTGATTTGTGTGAAGGGTTCTCGAATTTTCAGGTCCAATACCATCCACCATTGAAAATCTATCAAATCTGCAGTATTTACGGCTCTCTTCCAATAAATTAAATGGTGAGTTTCCATCATCCATCTGCAAGTTTCAATGTTTGTTTTCAAGTACATCTGCTCCATCTTTAAATTTTTAAAAAAATGTCTTTCTTCTGCTCCATCTTTAAAGTGATATGTATGAAGGGTTCTCTAATTTTCAGGTCCAATACCATCTACCATTGGAAATCTATCAAATTTGTGGGGTTTATGGCTCTCTTCCAACAAATTAAATGGTGAGCTTCCATCCTCCATCTGCAACTTGACATCCCTTGATGTTCTTCTTCTCTCAAATAACAGTTTGGAAGGGACAATTCCACAGTGCTTTCAAAACTTCCAATCTTTGCTCATCTTTCATTTAAATGCAAATCACTTTAGTGGCCTCATTCCATCAATATTCATAAAAGGGTGTAGTCTTATCTCCATCAATTTGAGTGGTAATAAATTGCAAGGAAGATTACCTAAATCCTTAATCAATTGCAAAAGTCTTAAGAGCCTCGATGTCGGAAATAATAGAATACTAGACAAATTTCCATTTTGGATGGAAGCTCTTCCTTAGCTTCGAGTGCTAGTTTTGAAGTCTAACAAATTTGATGGTAACATGTCGTTGCCTTCGCAAAGCTACCTTTCGTTTCCCAAGTTGCAAGTTTTAGATATATCGAGGAATGCATTTGGGGGATCTCTACCTCAAAGACATTTCAAGAATTTTAGAGCAATGATGGATGTGAAGGAAATTCAAACTGAAATTAATATACAATTATGAGGATTTGAACTTTGTAGTTTACATGGAGATGACAATCACCTTGAAAGGTCAAGATCAGTTACATGGGCAGCTGATCGGGCCAGAAGAAGAAGATGATGAAGAAGAAGAGTATGGATTTATAGATGGATTTGGATGGAGAAGTGTGGTGATGGGATATGGAAGTGGATTCATAGTTGGAATTGGAATTGGTTACATTATTATTAGAGTAACACCAACAGAGAGGAGGAGTTGATACTTTGATTTGAAGATGGTTATTTTAATATGTGTCTTACTTTTTCTTCATTTTAATTTGTTTCTCTCTTTCTCTTTTATCTTTTTGAATTAGGTCGACTTACATGCTACCACTTTCTGAAACAAATTAAATTGTTAATTTGTTGTAATTCATTAGTTTAGTTTGCTCTGTGAGACTTCTGTCGTGCTTAATTAGATATATTGTAATTACAATTCGGTAATAATTTATGTAGTAAAGGCTGAATTTTTCCTGAATTTAAGTTGGTTGTATTACTAGACCAAATATCCAAACAAATACAATTCAATATCTACACGCGGTTGATGACATAGAATCTTTTGGTGCATCAGTTTTGCTGTTTGAACTAAGCCTCTTAACATAAATTATTCTGGTTGTGTCACATTGATTGAAACATCTACCATCGAATACATTTTTAGAAATGATGCTTTAATGCATTTCATGATTGATATAATTATAGTTCCGAAGGTTCAATATAAGTTATAATGTTAACTGTAATTTAAACTGATAGGGAAATAGAGAGACTTTGTGAGCTCAACAATAATGGAAGTTGAATAGAAAGGACGGATTTGGAAGGCAGAATTAGGAGAGTGGGGTGTGACGATGGAAAAAATGAATTTGTTTTTTCTAAATAATGAAAAAAATAAAAATAAAGAAGAATTAAAAATGAAAAAAAAAATTGGAAAACAGTTCGTCTAATTTATATCTTCAAAGTTCGTATTAATATCAAATATATTTAATAAATTATTCTCGAATAATATTGATTCTCCATTCAAATTAGTATGTACATTGAAATTAAACGATATGTTTAAATAAATAAATATTTTCATATACAAATTTGTTTTAATGAAAAGAGCGAAAACAAAATATTTTAAATTTTTCATAACCGATTTGTTTTTGTGATATCTCGATTTTTCCCATAAGTAATGTAGAAGACCTTTAATTAGTATATTATTGATACACGCCCAGATTAAATAAATTTCATAAAATGGTAGATTAATGATATTATTTTTGGGATTGGTTAACAATTATTTGATTTTAGTACAAACCCATCTCATAATTATTTTTCTTTCTTTTTGAAAGATCTTTATTGTTGGGCCCGAAGTTCATAAGTGAAAGTTTCTATTTTATTTGGACTTAGGCCCAAAGTGGAAACTCAGATTTGTTTGTGTTGTAACGTGAGGAATGGAGTGGGCAGGAGAATGATCACTTATTATTTTATTAGAATTCTGTGAAACGAAAGAAGCCACGTTCATGGCTTGATTCACATTTTTTTTTTTACAACATTTCCTATGCTATTACATCTCCACGTTAACTTTCACCCTCCCATAAAAACCTTTCCTCCTTTTTGTTCCCCAACCACCAGCCTTCTTCCAAACTTTGAGACGGTAAATCTTCACATCTGCAGCTCTTATTTCCTTCTGTGAATTCCTCAACCTATTTTAATTTTCTTTCGAACACCTGCAGGGAGACAAAGAAAGCCAACAGATCAGTGACTATGTGTGAATCAGAACATGGCAAATTCAAGTAGGAAATTAAATATTACTCCATGTTTCATGATAAGCACCACAAACAAATGGGTCTATACATTTTGGGAGGCAGTAATATTTTTGCATGTATATACAAAAATATAATACATGAATCAAGTACTCTTGATTATAGAATAATTACCAAGAGGTTCAAACTTTTCGGCCAACATCAATCGATTCTCAGGGCTGGGGATTTGCACACAGGGAAACTATTCTTCATCAGCAACCACTTCTTTATGCACTCACTGTGGTATTCATGTCTGCATTCGAGGGTTCCAATTTTTTGTTCAAGCTCGTAATCGGTCTAAAGATAGAAAACCCGAATTAGTCACAATTTTTTGTTCTTGCTCTCCTCGTTTTCATCGCTTATGATGGCCTTGTTATCGCCCAGAGCTGAGAGCAAGCAACGAAAAAATAGTTAGCACACGCGTCAAATCACCATCTTCCCCAGCAAAAATGCGAAGTAGGAGGGGGTTGGTGGTACTTACGGTTCAAGTATGTCAATGCAGCAACGAAGAGGACGTTGAACAGCAGAGAGAAGGTAAAGAGAGCTATGATGCAGATCCAGTACCACGACTCCGTTGTGAACAAACCTCTGTCCTTGAGAAGGGTCTTGCCTACAGTTGACTCAGATGAATTAGCAGGCGCAGTTGCATTCCATCTCTCATAGAGGAACTCATTAACGGCGATTGCGTTCTGTCCATACATCATAGGAGAGATGTAGTAACCCCATATCATCCAATCTTGGATATCATCTGTCAAAAACCAACATTCATCAATTCAAAACAATCACTCAATAGATAATATATGATCAGATGCTTGATTGTTTATTTACTCAAAATTCTGTTCATAGGAAAGAAAGATGCTTGATTGTTTATTTACCCTTTGCAACAACAAAGCCTGCCAACACAAACACCAACAGAAAGTTCCAAATGTGTTTGCAACGACTTGAGTTCTTCCTACTACAGCAATGAAACGGAAGAGGGAGAGAGCCATCTGATGCACCCCAATGAAGGCCAACAGTTGTTTGAAGAACCTGAAAAAAGTACACATAGCAAATCAATAATCAATCAAAACATTCATTTCACATTCCTCATTTTTATACACATAGCAAATCAAGAATCAATCAAAACAGTCATTTCACATTCCTCATTTTTATACTTTGTTGTTGAATATTCACTTGCAAAGTACCTAACAGGAGAAAGTGCAAATCCAATGGTGTAGTAGGTGAAGATGATCCACAATGCACACTCCACGACAAAGATGGGAATACAAAGCACCCAAATTGGCAACGCGAAGGCCCAAGCTGGGTAGAATAGACTGTCCCTCTGCTTGAAAAACACAGGAAGCCTAAAAACTGTCATTGCAAGCTCCTGCATTCCATTGAACATAACACTGATAAGACTGTAGAATTTTGACGGAAAAATGAAACTTTTTAATATTATTGTCAATACTTCATATAAATAAAACTAAAATTTATAAAAAAATGCATGCCATCATCATCTCTGTGCATGACACTATATCATTGTCGGATAAGAATTTTTGGTCACATAGGAATTTCATATTTCTATCAGACATACACAACTATCATCTCTGAATAAAGCCTGTAAATTCCAATTTCTAGGGGCAACTGAAGATTAGATTTGTATTCAAGCAATTAAACAAAATAAATTTTCCTATTTATCACATTACTTTTTACCACTACCTAGTATAAAATCAACTAATTTATTGTGGAAAAAATAGGAGTCTCGTCGCTGACAACAGATAATTATCACTCTGTTTAAGGATTCTGGTGCATATATTTAAGTACAATGCAAAATTATGAAATAATATCACAAACAACAGTTAATCAACACAATCATGGATAACACTATCAGCAGCTTCCGAGAGCTAAAGTTAAGCATAAGTAATAAAGATCCAATTTTATTACAGGCAACTGGTTTTTTTCATCTCCAAAATTAGAGAACGCATGTAAAACACGGTCAGCGACAAATTAAAAACTGTGATTCATCACTAAGCAGCCGCCACATCCAAGCAATAGAATCATTCACACAGCGATGAAGATACAGACGCACTAAATAAGACATACGAAAAAACAATCGGAGAATGCGGGGCAGTGTTTGTTGAATGGGTGCTAGGGTTAAAGAGGAGGAAATAAGAAAATGCAGACCTTGAGACACCCATTGACGACGGTGGTGCCAGGCTCGGGGCAGCCATTGGCGGCGGCTGTGCCATGTCTGTGGTCGGGGGAAATGAGAGCTTGTGTGGAGACGGGAGGGAGGAGATGCGGAGGGTGCCGGCACGGCGCGGTGGCGGACGACCATGGCCGTGGTCTTGAGCCACTGCGGCCGCGGGGTTCTGTAGATAGGGGGAAGGGCGACGGAGAACCGAGGGTTGAGACGGCGGTGCCGGTCTTCACCGTTGCTCGCCGGGAACTGCAGGAAGGGAGGAGTGGGCGGATTGCTAGGAGCGGCGAATTGCGGCGAGGAGAGGAGAGTTGGATGTGAGAAAATGGGGAAGAGGAATTGGTTTTAGGTTTAGGGAATTGAGGGAGAGAAATATTGATTTTGTGTATAAAATAAAATAATCTATGTGGATGTAAATTGCCACGTCAGCGATACAGAATTGAGGTAGAGACTCTAGAATTACAGGGATTTTAAACCTTGAATTATTAGATATGCCACATGGGACCTAAAATCGAGGGGAGAGCAGGATTCTCAAAACGTATTATATAATGATGATGATGATTGAGTGGTGATTTAATTGCGTATTGAAGATTCATGTAGAAATTAAATACAGTGTACTAGTGATGTTAAAACCACCAACGAACCCATCTATAGTATATAAAAGAGGAGTTTTCTCCCTCTATTTTTTTCCTCTCTTCTTCCATTAAAATTTTAAATATTTTTTTCTTTTTACCTTTTTATATTGTAATTATTTTCTAAATGTCATCAAATTTGATCATGAAAAAATAATCAATATGTATCATAAATTTAATTTTGTACAAAAATCATCAAAAATGAATTTAAAATGAATAAGTTATGAAAATTTAAAATATTTTATTTTATTTCTCTTCATTCAAAATTTATAGCTTTTTTATTTATTATGATGAACAACATATGTTTACTGAAAATTTTTATTATCGAATAATTTTTTAAATTTATTTAATAACTATAATTAGCATTACACTTTGTATAAATTGAATATTTACATTTTTAAATTCAGGATTTTATTGAGTAATTGATGTGAATTATTACATTTTACTAAAACATATTTTGTATCTGTTTATATTTTGTTTTTTTATTTTTATATGTATTTATTTTATTTAAATTTATCGTTTAATTTCGATATCGATCGTGCATCACACAAATGAGCATATACTAGTTGCATCGCCAATGAGGCTTAGCTCAAGTGGCAAAATTGAGGTACTCAATGACTCTCCTTTATGAGATGTATTGGGTTCAATCCCGCCTGCGTGCGAATAGTTTTCCAGTTTTTCTCAACTTTATGTAGGTAGACGTCATGCCTTCGTGCATAATAAATAATTTTAGAAAATAGAGACACGAATCGAACACAGTGTATGTAAATTTATCATCAAACACAGATTTCGACTTCGACATTTAATGCTCAAACTATATGGGTGATTCTATTCATAGCCCCCATTTTACTCCTTACAGCCCATCTTGTAAAATATTAATAATAATTAATTAGAAAATTACTATTTTACCCTATATTTTATTACTTCAAATTAAATCAAATTAATAATTTCATCTATCATAATCTGTTATACTCCCTCCGTCCACGAAATGAGTACCCATTTGTGGACGGCACGGGTTTTAAGAAATGTATGGAGTGTAGTGTGAATAGTTTAAGGGTCCCACTTTTTGAGTGTATTAATTAAAGAGATGTGTGAGGTACACTTGCCAAAAAGGGAAATGGGTACTCATTTTGTGGACGGACGAAAAAGGAAATATGGGTACTCATTTCGTGGACGGAGGGAGTAATAAATACGTTTATGCTTATACAAACTCTGAAAAAAAACTGCATAGCCCCAACTCAAAAATTTGAGAACTACATGAAACAAACAAAATTGATACCATCTTCGATTAATTTTCTTAAATTTTTTTGTAGTTTGAACCTTTTTTTTTGGAGTGAAAAGCAGTAACCGCGGCAACGATCCAACTGAGTGGAGAACAATGCGAGTGTTCTTCCCTGCACTCTGCACCATATTCCACCTCCAAAACTATCGATTCTCTCATGATCACCCAACAACACTCGTGTCCCTCATTAGTTAGCCATGAGTCTCTTGCAACATCAGAGTCACTCGAGAACGTGCGGCCTTGATATACTACTTGTGAAAGAAGCGAGTAATTGTTGTTTGGAAGTATTGGAAAATTGAATATAAAGCAGATAAATAGCCAGAATAATTGGCACCAACTGTGCTCTTTATGTAGCCATTATATAAGATTGGATTATTCTTGGTTGTGTAATTGAGATCAAGCACAACGTCGAGAATGATGGGCTTGCCCTCAACCACCCAAGGAGCAGATTCGACCATCAGAAGAGATTCGGCAGAAACTGGAGGGCGCCGCCGCTGCCCACCTTCGATTCCCGGCGGTATCGCCTCCCTCGGCCACCACTTTGTTCAAGGACGATCTCTAGGAGCCCATCATAATTAATATTTTTGAACTGAAATTGATAAGTTTTATGTTGCACTGTACGCTGTTAGCTTTAATGCATTTTGCCAACAATGTAGAGAGACACACTAATATGCAGTTTGCCATTATTTGGTTCATCTAAAAACTTTTGTTATCCTAATATGAAAGTACTAGCTCATACATGTTGTAGCAGCAGCTGGTAGCGTTACTATCTCGCTGGAAATTGTGCTGCTGATTCTTGAGCCTATCACGCTGCTCAGCTGCTCCATCTTGGCTCTCATCGTCTCAGCCACTAAGGTCGCTGCAGAAGCAACAACGCAAGATTCGTCCCTCTCACCATGTTTTGAGTTCTCTGTTGTTAATGCAGCAAGACCAGCTGCAACACCTTCTGTAATCTCCTTTTTTCCACCATGATCTGCAAGACATATAGGCCTAACAAATCATTGAGTTTCCTGTTGTCCTCGCTATCCTGCCATATGAGATAAAAATGACTATTCATGATAGTTGATGGAAGATCCTTAAACTCATTTCATGCACACAAAGACATCACGGATTTTAAGTTGCTAGAAACATGGCAATAGCGTAATCTTTTTCTGGGGCTTGGCATCATAATATGTGTGGTATTTAGGAATCCATTGTATGAGAAACTAAAAAGAATATGTTAACTAAACATAAAACCAAACTAACAGACTTATTAGTCCTGCTAAATTAACTATAATTCACATAGCATGTTCCATTATCTTCATCAATCTAAGTAGAAGAATAAAACCTAGAGTTGGATTCTGCTAGAGAGCAGCTAAAAGATACGCAGAAATACACCAAAGAGGCAGACCTAAAATCAAAATCAGATGTTAAAGCACATTGAGAGAATTTGCATCTTAACCTAATATGATCATGATATCCCTTTGTTTTCCATTGTATATGTTGACTGTCGTGGTCTTCTATGACCTTGGTCACATTAATGCAAAATAATGGATAATGCTAATATTCTTCTCTATAGACAAGCCTACAAAAGGAAAGGACGAAAAGGGATTGTATTGATGCTGGCAACAGAAAGTTGCTGCATGAATGTGAAATTCTTCGTAGTCTGCTCAAAGTTTCTGGTTGAGCATGAATATAAGTTAAAGATGCTATGGATGTACTAGCAACTTCTGAAAACCGTATTGGTCTTCTTCATGACCAACTGCACTCTGTTCAGATGATTGGTGAAATGAAGTGCTAGTTTTAAGATGGCTGGAACGCATAACCTATATTAACGATGTATATTGCTAAACAGGCACAACTTCTTGCACAAGATTTTCATATGAAAATTTTCTGCAAGGAGATAGCACAGCCACCGACCACACACAACATAACTTCTGATATGAATAAGCTCCCCATACACCAATACAAGCTTACTAGAAAGAAATGCAGAAAAGTATTTCATTTATATATAAACGATGTAATTTTCCGTACCTTTAGACAACTAAAAACCAAGCTGGCACGACCAATTTTAGACTTAAAAAGTTCTCCAATAAATCGTATATCCATTATTTGTTTCAATATTCATTTGATCCTGCAATATGATAAATAAAAATAAGTGATAAATTGTATGTGAGGTAAGAACACAACGTGTGTTCAAACTAAATACATGTGAATCTGTTTAGATCACCTTCTTATTAATTAAAGTATTGAACTCTTCCTCCAACAACTGTAAGAGCATCGACGATATTGCCATCACTATTGAGGTGTAAAAGAAACTCATTTCATTCCATAAAGTTATCAATTAATTACAATATACAATCTGCTATAACAAAATTGACAATACATAAGAGTAATAGCTTTTCTCATTAATTAATACTTCAAAAAAAAGGGACTTCCAATAACTAAGATAAAGCAACCAATATTGAAACAAGAAAACATAAAATAGGGAAATGTTTACTAGAATTCCTGAAATGCATATACAATCGGTTCATCCCCGAAATATATATTACGATCGAAACCGGAAGCCTCTTGATTCTCGAAGACTTGAACAAGACAACAACCAAATATGAAATATATATATTTTATAGCCCCTTCATTCTTCTTTTGCGACTCCCCTTCGATCTAGCTGTCGCTCACAACACACGGCGGCTCTGAATTTCATACCGAGGTGGTCCCGACGAAGAGGAAGACTGACGAACAATGAGTAATTAGAAGAAAAACTCCGGCAGCAACATGTAAGACTCTGAACAATGAGCAATCAGAAGAAAAACTCTAGCAGCATCAGGTAAGACTAAAAATCGGGCTATAAAATAAATTTCTCAAAAATCTGTCGTTAAAAAGAAATTGAAATGAGGAATCATTTGCAATTAAATTAATTTGGAGCTATAAAAAATAGGGTAAAATAGTAAATATATAATTAATTATTATTATTATTTTATAAAAGAGGCTATAAGGAGTAAAATGAGGGTTATGAATAGAATCACCCAAACTATATATATTAAATTTTTCCAAATTTTTCACACGCCCAAAGTTCTATGGCCCAGTCCAGTTAAGAAAATGGGTCAACTCGTTTTGGACAACACTTTATGCTCAAATTTTTAATTTTTAATAGTGTATTTCTTCAAATTTTGCATTCAGTTTATTTTAGTTGCAAATTTATCATTAAAAAATCCATAATTCTCATCGAATAACATAGGATTAATTTTCTTGTGCATAAAATTAAAATAATCACCCAACTTAACAATGCTATCCCTTCATCAAACTAGCTAACTCCTCTAATCTCTATTGTCCCCATTCACATATTTCTAGAAACTTTTTCTAGGTTAGTTGAATTTTGAAAAAAAAAATCTATAGATTGCCTTGAGACTCTACAAGTTGAAAATGATGAGTAGTTAAAAAAATGTGTGTTTATTATATACTATTAGTCATTAACTTAACACATATCCCAACTATAAACTTAACTTGTGTTTAATTTATTTAGTCAATACAATATTAATTGAATCTATTTATATAAGAAAAGAAACTCATAAATTTCATTAACCGAATTCTTCCGAAGAAGTCTTGCGGGAGATAACCTCTTAATTTTCTGAAAATTGGATATGACTTTAAAGGGACAAATGCCCATAACAGCAAAAATAAAAAATGCAAAATTTTTTTTTTAAAAAGTACAATGTAGAGAATATAATAAAAATAACTAAATTCTATTTTTATTTAAAAAAATAAAATAAATAAATCAAGATTTTCCTGCATAGATTTATTGAAAAATTAAACAAGAATAAATTTAGTAATTTGATATCATTGTTTCAAATAACAAGACTTTTAAGTGCAGTTCCTAACTTCCTAATGGTTGATCCTCTCTCTCTCACACACACACATAATCACACACATTTCCTCTCCAGTAAGAAAACATCTCTCTCTTTCTCTCTCACTCTCACACACACGTAATCACACATTTAATTTCCTCTCCCGTAAGCAAACATTAAACCAAATTGTCAGAATATATTTTGACCTATCACTCAAATTATATACTCTTACAGTCTTACTTCTCCCTTTTTTTAGGGCGAAAAATGATGAAAAATATATATTTTCGTATTTAGGGTGGATAAATTTTTTTAGCAATCTTTTTTCACTCCAATTAGTGATAATATTTTCCCACAATTTTCCATCCTATAATATGAGGTAAAAAATGCTAAAATTTCCAATACGTTCTTATTCCTCTTTTTCTTAGTTCCTACATTGGTTGTCACTTCTCGACATTAAGTAAAAATACTCCCTCCGTCCCATATATATAGGCTTGTTTTCCTTTTTCAGATGTCCCATTTATATAGGCCTATTTCTATAAAAAGTAATGTTTTTTTATTCATTTACTATTATATCCCTATTTAATTCTTTAATTTACTCTAACTTTAATATATCATTGAATAATAAATATGGGCATATTAGGAAGTTTACTTATATATTTTCATTTTCAATGATTTTTCTTAATCTTTGTGAAAATCTCAATTAGCCTATGTATATGGGACGGAGGGAGTATAATCCAATGTTTTTTACCAAGTCCAAAAAACGACTTATGTGATTCTGAACAATCTCTCTCTCTCTTAAAGGCCTGGTTCTGAATTTTCCATTCAGTCAGAATTGCCCTTCCTGATCACACATTTAATGGCAGTATATACATTTATTCTGTCAGATATTTGGATACATTTTTTTCTTTTCATTTTTCACATTTTGATACAAAATTCTTACTCCCTCCGTCCATCAATTCGTGTCCTAAGAGAAAGACTGAAAGGGGCACGGTCACACGGGTTTTAAAAAAAAGTGTATTATTTATTTGTTGAATGAAGAAAGGAATCCACAATTAGTACGTATAGTTGACTAATGACATTTTTTAAGATTAAAAGTGATGGGATGGGTATCACAATGACATATGTGTAAATAAGTGTAAAATATAAGGGTAGTAATTAAGGAAATAGTTACTAAAAATAAAAACACGAATTGGTGGACAGACAAAAATGGCAAATAAGGACACGAATTGGTGAACGGAGGGAGTATAACATACAATATCACCAACATGAAATATTCAAAGAATGAGAAAATTCAATGATGAATTATTATATATTACTAATTATAATATAAAAAGATCAAATTGTCCCAAATTAATAATCACGTATTTTCAAGTTAACTCACTTAATGAGCTCACCAGCTACTGAGCTGAGTATCATCAACATCTCGAGATCTAGGAGCTCGACTCGTTTACAGCCCTAACTGCAATGCATTTCAATGTTGTAAGGAATAATTATTTTTACCTTTTTTTGGAATACATTAGCCTTTCTTGCAAAGATTACAAACAACCTAAACGACCTCTTTTCAGGTGTGATTTATGATAACTTGAAAAAAGCTTCTATAGTAACTCCATCTCATAACTGAGTAAAAAAACTCATCTCGTACCTTCTTCACCGTCGTTGGTTCGTCGGGTGTCGGCTGCATCCTCCTCCGTTTCCGCCTGCACTGCTGCCTTCCTCTTGCTTCCCCTGGTGCCGGAGTACTTGGCAAACGCTGCCTTCAGGGCAGATCTTACGCTGATCTCTTCTTCTTTCTTATGCTCTCTGCTCGTCTCTTGATTCTCCTTAACTTCCTCGTTTCTTTCACTTACAGACGCGATAGGATTTTCAGCAACGGGCGCAGCAGGGTTAGGAACTGCGCGCTTGAACGGCTCATGGAAAGTATCGTACAAGCGTCTGACCTGTCGTAGAAAAAAATGATGATTATCTAAAGACATGCTCTAGATAACCGAAACTGCAATACTATGATTGTGTATCAGATTTGGACCCAGCATTGTGCAGGAACCGCAACAAACACAATACCTACCTTTCTTTCTCCTATGCCCGGGCAACGGGCAAGATCTTCCATTGATGCGTCCATGATATTGGAAAGAGACTAAATTCGGTAAAATTCGAAGTCAGTGCAAAAGAACAAAATTAGTAACCAATAGAATCAAGTGCATAATAAAAAAACAGAGCCTTACCCCGAATGTAGATCCAAGAGTAACAACATCTGTCTTGTTAACATGCCGGATTGATGTGAGTGCATGGTTTAACTATAACAGAACAGGACATTAGTATCGGTTATATTATGTTAATCAGCAGTTTATTGTTTGTCGAATGTAACTACGAAAGCTAATAAACTATCAATAAAATGAGCCATACCCGTGAAATGTAGTCCATATCCATCTGTCCCTGAATAAGATCGGCAGGTTTATTTTCATAAACTTTAATGGTCTCCAGGTACCGACCACACTCTTCCAAGCTAAATAAAGAAAAGGCAAAAAACCAGTCGGGTAATGTAAAAAAAATTACATAAGAAAGGGTAAGAAGGGGGCAATGGCATTAGCAGTTTTCTAGTTTCAAAAACCAATTTCTTCAATGACACATTCTTTTCAACTCTGAAAAATAAATTTTGACGAGCTAATAAATTTCATTGTAACATAGGCACTAGACACAGAAAAGATACCTCCAAGCACATAAAAGAGTGCAGTCATGGAGTAGTGCTGTTTTTGTGACTTCAAGTAGAGGCTTAACAACATCTTCCTGGTACCCACAGGGGAGAAAATCAGAGACCCCTTACAAAAATTTAGATCAAAACTTGTATAAGATGATATCAAAGCCTTACCACATCAACATGGCACAATACGACGCGAAGCTTGAAATTCTTCTGCAGTTCCCTTATCCGAAAATACAGATAATCTGGATGTAGAAGATGATAACGAAGACTGAAAAAGACAACAGAATAAATCCTGTTTATGTAAGAGGATCACTATACCAACTGAATAAACAATGGAAAGATATGCTAACATGTAGATTCTAACAATATGCAATGAGGACTAAGAGTACCAAAATCCATTGATAAGGGAGATAACCTCTTAATTTTCTGAAAATTGGATATGACTTTAAAGGGACAAATGCCTATAACAGCAAAATGAAAATGCACGAGGGGAGACATTCTCATCACCTAGAGCAGCATAAATCACCAGACTTGGCCTAAGTCCTAGAATAATTAACATTAATAATCTAGGTTGAAAGCTGGAATATGTGTCACATTATCAGAACATAGTAATACAGAGAATGCCTGACAGGCTAAGCATGTTGCATTTTGCCTTCCAGTTGGAGCCAATGTCAGCTAATAATAGTTGGTTGCAGATTGTTTCCCACCATAGTTTTCTATGAAACACATTGCTTCCTTTTAGCTTCTCAAAATCATTTTCTGAGCAATAAAACATGTTCTCTCTCTCTCTCTCTCTCTCTCTCTCTAATAGAATTTTGTCCAATTTCCCACAAGTAAAAAGTAGAAAGTACTTAAATATCAGAACAGTTAGAGAAAGGGACATAATCAAGTATGCTTTTAGCATCCACATCAAACTCCTCATACATATAACCATAGTATAACAAAAAATGCAGTTTATTTTCTCAGTTTGTTAATGAAATTAAATCTTGCTTCTGGGTATCAAATTATAAACTTATTTTCGTTCAAATATTGGTGTTTGGAAGCCAAAAACTACTAGTCAACCAAGATTTTGCAGATAAAAAATAAACCCAAGGCAAAAGGAAGTGGCCAAGTTAGGTTTATGGTCCTCATTGTTGCACAGAGGCGTTGTTAAAGGTCCTTTCTCGAGATTTCAGGTATATCAAATAGGGGCATTTCAATATGATGGTGTCAAGATATTGCTATCTCAAGAGCCTGTGCCAAAACACATGTTTCTATGATCATAATAGTGGCTACATCGGAATAAGAGTGCTGTCAAAACATGCCATAGGAAATGTACTTGATTCCAACATATAAACATTGATGAAACTGTACTTGACTTCAAACCTCAAATAAAGTGCACAAGCATTATGGCCCAACAAGTAGTCGCAAACAACATCAGCGAAAACCCATCGAACATTCCTTATATGCTTGGAGCATGAATATGCCACAGCAGTTTACAGTCTCAGAGTTTGGAAGGCATCGCCAGCTTATAACAGGCCAAACTAAATGTAATTTGAACAAAATAACAAATACAAGTCACCAATTTATATGCCGATAGAGGTTAAAAAATGCATTATATCAAAAAATTTTAACTGGCTAAAGATCACATTTACAAAAATAAAAGAAAAATGCAGTGTGCTAACCCAAGCATATAAAAACTGTAGTCTGTAGGTTAACATAATGACCAAGTAAACATTGAAAAACTCCCCAGGTAATAATGTTTAGTCATTTTGAGTCCACATAACGAATTACACATCAACAATGAGTTTGGCATATGCTTATTATTGATTGAACATATTGGTAATAGTGCACAACAAAAGTAACTCACCTGTCTATGGCTTACGATGATGGCATTCCGATTTGCACCAGCTGATGAAACTGAAGTGGATGGAGCTTCAGAATGAATGGTTTGCCTAGAAGATGACAAAAATAGCTCTTGATGTAACCAACATCCTACATGAACCACTCTAAAGCAAAAAAGCGTTCTCATAACTATACATAGATATATAGAGACCTTGGATGGGATCCTTGAGAGGATGAAGGGGCATCTTTGGAGGACTGAGCCACTGGTGCAGACGGCGGGGTGGTGTAAAATTCAGTGTTTTTGATAAAATTGAAAGCTTGCGAAAAGGAGGAGGAAGGCTTGAATAAAGATTGCGACTTAGGTTGGGAGCTCTCAACCACCTCTTCATATGAAGGTATTTTCACAACAAATGATGCATTATTCTGTTTCTGCTGCTCAGGATCACCTCTGTTTTCCATCTTCACAACTCACTCTCCTAATTCACCTTTCCAAAATCCCTCCTTTCTACTTCCTTCATCAGTTTAAATCAAATTTAGCATTATAATTTTACCCAACCTTCAGAACATTCAATAAACACATACAACCAAATCAATTCAGTAAAAATTCAGCCTTCACTACAGAAAATTCTACCGAATTCTTCCGAAGAAGTCTTACGGGACAAATTACATCCATGAATTACAGCAAATTAACAACATAATTTGTTTCAGAAAGTGGTAGCATATAAAGTGGTACCTCGAATGGAAGAGCAGAAGTGGTGGTGGAACAATTTAGCCGGAGCGGATGATGCGCACTGCGGCGGCGGCTTGCTTACCGATGCTCCAGACGGCGGCGGAGAAACGCGGCGGAGGAGAGAATTGGGAGAAACAATACTAAGTATTAACGGTAAAACTCTTCCAACTTATCTTGGATCAAAACGACATCGTCTTAATTTATGAAGTATTAAAAAAGTCATTAATGATACATATATCATTTGTCCGTAATTAAAACATACTTTTTCCATATATCATTTGTCCATAATCAAGGACATATATAATTAAAACAAATACATTTATTCATACTTTTACATATATAGTTAAAACAAACATTTTTCCATACATCATTTGAGAATTGTAAAAAAATACATGAACTTTGGCTCATTTTTTTTCCCCATGAAATATATTGTTATTAAAAAATGATCCAAATAATTCTTTTATATTTAACTAGCTAGCTTAATTGATTTAATTAATGATAAATGATAATTATTCATGAGTGACATGATTTTTTTTATTTGAAAATATATCCCGTGATCAAAACGACGTCGTTTTGAAAAATAAAAAATAAAAGAATTATTTGAATCATTTTTATAGCAATATGTTTCATGGGAAAAAACAAAATGAAGCCAAAGTTTGCGTAACTTTTGATAATTCTTAAAGTTCATAGAAAAAACAAAATGAGTCAAAATTTGTGTATTTTTTGAGAATTTTCAAAGTTTATGGGAAAAATCAGAATGGACCGAAAGTTCGTATATCTAGATGCCAATAAAAAAGAAAGAAAGAGAGAAACAGTTGAAGCACAAGCTCTTACACCAAACTTAAGAAAAGGTATGATACGAAGATCAAAGTAACTCGAGCAAGCCCATAAATTTTTAATTTCGTAAAGAATGTCCTTAATGCTTAATGCTTAAAACTACTACAAATTGGGATGAAATGTCCTTAATGCTTATTTGACATGAATATATGATAAAATGAGATATAGAAAAACATAGAAAAAATTCAAACATCAAAATATTTAATTTTGTAAAAAACATCAATTATTTGAATGCCCGATCCAATCTATTTGATTAATTTTCAAGTGACTCAAGAATGCTCATATTTCCAAGAGACGAAGGGAATTCAAGTATTGTTAGACAAATTCAAGAATCTAAGGAGGCGTTAAATTTGGTTTGAGTGGTAACGCATGATTGATAAAATAATTCACTTTAATTAAATATTTGGTTTGCATGATTGGACACATGATTGATAAATCGGCTTACAATCGTTTATCAATCCAAAGTTGGGTGGATTATATGATATATGCAATCTCAATTATTTGAATGCCAAGATCTAAAATGCATCCAAGTTATAGACCATTGTAATATGATATCCAAGATATGATATATCCAACCTCAACCGATCAAAATTAATAATCATGTAAATCATTGTAGACGAAGTAAAAGCTCCATTTTCCAGTGAATTAAAGACGGTGGAGAAGAATAGCGAAAATCAGTTCGCCAAGTGTTCGACAAAAAGCCCAGATGAAAATAACTGCTTATCTAATAACGGGACTCCATCACATAACTATTTTAAATGAGATAAAATTAAAACTTAGCAAACTTTGAACATAAACAACATTGTATAAACTCAAAAGCACAAACTCACAAGTAGCAATCATAAAACAACAATCTGATGTCTGGAAAAGAACAAAAAAGCAAGAAAGAAAAGCTCATAACATATATTTGTCTTGAATCAACTTCTCCTCTGTGTTGGAGTAGCTCTCTTCCTTGTCTTCTTCTTCTT
This sequence comes from Salvia miltiorrhiza, assembly GCF_028751815.1. Lineage (NCBI taxonomy): Eukaryota > Viridiplantae > Streptophyta > Magnoliopsida > Lamiales > Lamiaceae > Salvia > Salvia miltiorrhiza. The sequence goes on from NC_080387.1 coordinate 76,924,034, forward strand.
CTTCTTCTTCTTCTTGTATGTATATCCGACGCCAAAAAAGAATTCCACCAACCATCTTGGCCTTCCAAATCGAATAATCCAACAACCAATTCCAATTCCAACTATGATTCCACTTCCATATCCCATCACCACACTTCTCCATCCAAATCCATCTATAAATCCATACTCATCATCTTTGTCATCTTCTTCTTTTGGCCGCATCTGCTGCCCATTCTCCTCGTTGCATTTTCTCGTCAACGGAACTCCACACAATCTCAAGTTTCCCACATATGAATCATTCTCAAATGTGGAAAACAACAATCATTCATTGAAAGGTTTAATTTCGCAAGAAATGTCAACCTCGTCAATTCACTTGGAATTCTTCCATCCAATTTGTTCGATGACAAGTCCAATGATTCAAGCACACTTATATTTCCAAGAGATGCAGGTATGTGTCCCATGAGATTATTGTGCGACAAATTCAAGTATCTCAAAGAATTAAGATTACCTATGAAACGTGGAATAGTCCCAGAGAATTTATTGGAGGATAAGTCAATGATTGTAAAGTCTTCCAACAATCTCTTCAATAACTGATCCAAGCCTTTCAAGGTGATTCTCATCTCCACATACCTTAGAAAATAATCAATACTTGTAATTAGATCTGTCTTATTTTCCTTCACATCCATCATTGCTCTAAAGTTCTTGAAATATGTTTGAGGGAGAGACCCCACAAATTCATTGTCAGATATATCTAAAACTTGCAACTTTTGAAATGGAAGGTTGCTTCGTGAAGCCAACGACATGTTACCATCAAACTTGTTGGACTTCAATATAAGTACTTGAAGATTAGGAAGAGCTTCCATCCAAAACGGAAATTCATCTTGTATTCTATTATTTCCAACGTCGAGACCCTTCAGACCTTTGCAGTTGCTTAAGGATTTAGGTAATCTTCCTTGCAATTTATTACCACTCAAATTGATGGACTGAAGACTACACCCTTTGATAAATATTGATGGAATGGGGCCACTAAAGTTATTTGCATTTAAATGAAATATGGACAACGATTTGCTCAAGTTTCGAAAGCATTGTGGAACTGTCCCTTCCAAACTGTTATTTGAGAGTAGAAGAAAATGAAGGGATGTCAAGTTGCAGATGCAGAATGGAAGCTCACCATTTAATTTGTTGGAAGAGAGCTCTAGCGTCCACAAATTGGATAGATTCCCAATGGTGGATGGTATTGGACCTGGAAGTTTGAGAAGTCAACGTAGATATATATTGCTTTAGAGACAATCTGGATACATAACATGGCAATGAAGAAATACATTTTATGCACGTGAAGTATTTTGATAGAAATTAAATTAGCTCTTCTATTCTTATATCACCCATGCATGTCTCATATATTCAATGGCATCTTAATTTAATATAGCATTTGTTAACATTGATCCTTAAAATTAATAGAGTTACAATATGGTTGGAAACAACAAATCCAACTATTGTCAAAGTATTTAGTTAATTAAGCACGAGCTAATTAATTGAGAACAACCTAGCAAGTTGAGAAATCAAAGATTCAAAATTAATTAGATATATAAGTCATCCTTTTCTACTTCATATGTGGAGTAACAAAGGAATTAGACAAATCGCATATCTTATATGAACACGCGTATAGACAAATTTCCTTGCAATTTATTAACACTCAAATTGTTAGACTCAAAAATACACCCTCTCATAAATATTGATGGAATGGGGCCACTAAAGTGATTTGCATTTAGATGAAATATGTCCAAAGATTTCCAAACTGTTATTTGAGAAAATGAAAATTTGAAGGGATGTCATGTTGCACATGGAGAATGGAAGCTCACCATTTAATTTGTTGGAAGAGAGCCTTAAATACCCCAAATTTGATAGATTTCCAATGGTGGATGGTATTGGACCTGGAAATTGGAAAACCCTTCATATAAATCACTTTAAAGATAGAGATGTAAAGCACTCACATTTTTTGACACAAATTAGCTAAGTCATACAATTCGAAAAAAAGTGTTTTCTATTTTTTTTTCTTTTATTATTAATATCATTCGTGTTCTATTTCATATTGCGCATGCATTGGCAAAGGAATTAGACAAATTGCATATCTTATCTTACCAAATGTAAAATATTAAAAAGACTAGTTCAAACCAAAATGGCCAAAGATCCGATCAAGTTTGTAAAAAAGTTATTATATCAAGTTGCAGATGATGAATGGAAGCTCACCATTTAATTTGTTGGAAGAGAGATCTAGCACTTGCAAATTGGATAGATTCCCAATGGTGGATGGTATTGGACCTAAAAATTGAAGAACCCTTCATTTCAATCACTTTAATTAAACATGGAGCATAGTAAGAAAGACATTTTGTTTTGTACTTGAAAACATGCGCTGAAACTTTATTATTTGCTAAATGCCTATAAAGTATAAATCAATTAGGAATGCACACAAGATATTCTGTTACAAATTTTATATTTCCGTGTATCACGAAGACATGCACACCAAGTATACTTGATGACATCATAATTTAACAAATCATGTGTTAACATTGAGAAAATAGAAGATCCAATATGGCTGGAAATAGAAAATCCAATTGGTGTTAGAGTATTTATCTAACTAAGCATAAATTAGTTATATGAGAACAAGCCAGTACGCAAAGAAAACAAAATAAGATAAATATTTGATCAAGTTTTGCAATTGTTTCTGCTGAGTTGCAGATAGCAAGGGATGTCAAGTTGTAGATGGAGTGGAAGCTCACCATTTACTTTGGCAGATAATTTGAAATATCTTTTCAACAAATGTATCTAAAACCAACAAATTAGGAAATGGACGACAGATAATTTATGTAATGTTCCATATATCTCATTTTTTACCACTAAACTGATTTATAATTGAATGAAAGATGGCCGAAGATTTGCTAAAGTTTTCATAGCATTGTGGAATTGCTTATTCCCAAGATATACATAATCAATCTCTTTGGATTGCCAAGTCGTAAAAAAATTGATTTGATTATTATAACACGACCACGAAAATAATAAGTATAATTAGAACACTATATTTAATGGTTCGTTTTTGTCAATTTGAATACATTATTAGGTGAATATTAAATGGTAATTGTTCAATCCAAATAATTTGACTCCGTTCAATTTAGTCTTGGCAATGGTTCAATTAAGTGGGGCCTCTGATATTTTTACAAATTGGTTTTCAGTTTTTAAAATAAAATTAAAAAGTCATTTTTTTAATCAAATCATACGATTTATTGCTAAAAGATTAATGTACAAGAATTTATATCTAACCTATTCAATGCAGAGTCATATATAGTTAATCTAACCAATCTAAAATCATAATTACTATTAGAAAATTAGTTAGTGGTGTGCTTTTTCTAATTATATGAAAGTGAATAATATTGTCATATGGGCTAATTTGTAAACAATTCCATTTAATTAGATCGATGTAAACCGAGTCAAGTATAGAAAAAGAGAGAGAAATAATAATAATAATAATAATAATAATAATAATAATAATAATAATAATAATAATAATAATAATAATAATAATAATAATAATAATAATAATAATAATAATAATAATAATAATAATAATGTGCAATATATCTTCTGATATGGGCTAAGTAGTGGTCAATAATTCGGTTTAGAGTCTACCAAAGTAATATCAATTAAGTTTTGTGGGCCCTCTGATATTTACAAATTGGTATTAAGTTGTTAAAATAAAATTAAAATGTAATTTTTTGTAATCAAAGCATACGGTTTATTGCAAAAAGATTAATGTGCAAGAATTTATATCTAATCAATTCAAAGTCATATATAGTCATGCAAAGTTATATATAGTTATGAATTGAGCAATATCAATTAAGTTTTGTGGGGCCTATGATATTTACAAATGGGTATTGAATTGTTAAAATAAAATTAAAATGTCATTTTTTTTTAATCAAAGCATACGGTTTATTGCAAAAAGATTAATGTGCAAGAATTTATATCTAATCAATTCAAAGTCATATATAGTCATGCAAAGTCATATATAGTCATGAAAAATCGTTATTAATCTTTTTTTTTGATAAAAAAGAGAGTAATAGTTGATTTAAAATATGCCTAGAATTTTTAGACACTAATTTTTTATTTCTTACTCTTATTTTTTAATTAAGTCAATCACTTTTTCAACTCCCAATACACTTATTTAACATTTTATTAAAACTCGTGCTACAAAAATTGATGCACACTTTTATGGAACGGATAAAGTATTAATTTACAAGACAACTCAATTTGCAAGTCATTATTTGACTTATGTGACAATGCCGCGTGGAAGTCAAATCATTGAGCCACAAACTTTGACTTCTACTCAAATAACTATTAATTCATCAAAAATATTATAAAAACTTATTTTCGAGGATTAGTTTAGATGGATAAAAGTAAGTGTTAATAGATAAAAATACCCACTTTCTTAAGTTTTTTATGAAAGGGTCTTCTTTAATAAAAACATGTATTCTATTGATTCTTAGATAAATTCAATCAAAAATAGTTTTTATAAAAAATTTAGACAACCCAAAATTCTTTTCCATATTTTTGAATTATTTCAAAAACTAAATTATTATTCCAATCAAGTCAATAAAGCATAATTAAAAAAAATGGCATAACAAGGTAGTGAAAGCATGAAATTGAATGACATTATCAACTAATTTCTAAAAAAAAATCATGAACGTCAAAGTTGTAAAATTTCTTTCGAATAATATAATTTATTAAAAATGGACGTGTATCAATAATAAACTAAGTAAAGATCTTCTATATTTGTTATAGAAAAGTCGGGATATCACACGAGCTGATAGGATTACCATATAAATAAATATATTCTATTAACAACAAATTAAAAATAGATAGAGGAAATAGTACCATGAAAAGAGTTTCCATTTATATCAAGATAAACAAGTGAACACAGATTTCCAATTTCTAGTGGAATGCTGCCTTCGAGTCCCACAAGTCATACCCCAGCTAGAGTTCTAAATAAGTCACTCTATTATCCATGTGAAAAAGAGATTACACTGCTCCAATTATTTTTCAAAATATTAGAGTATGTTTTCCTTTTTCTTTTATCGAGAAAATATATTACTCAACTTTTTTTTTTATATAAATCTATTTCATATTGCACATGGAGTGACAAAGGAATTAGACAAATTGCATATCTTATATGAACACACGTATAGACAAATTTCCTTGCAATTTATTAACACTCAAATTGTTTTGGGCTGATGAGGTCGGCTTTTGGGCTGCTGGTGCTGGGAGTTTTTGGTTTTCAATGAAGGATGAGTTTTTTGGGGTGGTGCGAGCTGTTGGGAGTTGGCAGCATAACACTTTGATCGAGCAGTTGGTGGGTTTCTTCGCAGTTGTTCTGTCGAACACCTGGGGCGCGGTGGTGGATGTTCTCGGCCTTTTTGGTCAAACACTTGGTGGGCATGTGGTGCTAGTTCGTTGTTCTCGGTTGAACTGCTGCTGGTTTTACGTGGAGGAGGCTGGCTTGCCAGCGTGCTTTTTCGAGGGTACACAAGGTTATTTAGTTCTCGGCGACGGCATCTCACCGGCCGAAACTACTAGCTTTTCTTCCTTGGTAATTTCGGCGACGGAGTATAACCGGCCGATTTTTTACCCCTTGGATTTGGAGTCTAGTTTCTTGGTTAGCTCACGGCGACGGCGTATAACCGGCTGTGTTGCTTCCTTTTGTTTGTTTTGTTTGTCCGAGCTAACGGCGACGGCGTCTAACCGGCCGCGTAGCTTCTTCTTTTTGGCAATTTGGCGACGGCGTCTCACCGGCCTTTTGCCCCAGCTTGGTTTTTTTTTCTTTTCTTTTTATGTGGGATGAGAGCCGGGTTGGTTTGGGGACGATGGTTAGGCCGGAGTTCCGGAAACTTATCCTGCCGCTCTCACTCCCTCTTTCTTGGTTGTTTAGACGGGTACTCTTTTTCCTTGTTACGGTTTTTCCCCCTGGGTTTTCCGTAAAAAGGTTTTAACGAGGCTCGGTCCTTAGTCTGCTTTCTAGTGCTTTCAAGGGTTTCTTAGGTTTTTTATTTTCCTTTATATAATATCGCATTTTATATATTAACACTCAAATTGTTAGACTCAAAAATACACCCTCTCATAAATATTGATGGAATGGGGCCACTAAAGTGATTTGCATTTAGATGAAATATGTCCAAAGATTTCCAAACTGTTATTTGAGAAAATAAGAATTTGAAGGGATGTCATGTTGCACATGGAGAATGGAAGCTCACCATTTAATTTGTTGGAAGAGAGGTCTAGCCACTGCAAATTCGATAGATTCTCAATGGCAGGGGCGGAGCTAGGGGTGGGGCAGGGGGGTCACTGGGCCCCCCTGGGATTTTAAAAAATACTAGGATATTTTTGTAATTTTGTATTAAAAATAAAAAATATATAATTTTATCTACATCATTATCTCGTTGAGCTATTTTATACTGTAATTGATATGTAAACTTTAGAGTTAAGACTTTTAGAATAAGTAAAAACATAATTAATTTATGCATATCATGCTTGGATTGGATTCTAGAGATTTTTTTTTGAATTTGATATTGAAAGTTACTTTGCCTTATAAAGTTTCATGGGATTTTGGAAAATAAAATCACAAACTATTTTGAATTTGCAATTTTAACGTCTTTTGAGTGTGCATGGCGAATTAAATCACTATTTTTTTCAAGTTTTGCAATTTTGTCCCCCTGTTTTTTTCGATCGCTAGAGTATTGAATTGGAGCTTACATGATTAGTAAAAACGACGACGTTTTTGTGAGGCTTAAACGACATCGTTTCGTACCATTTCAATTAAAAATTTCTCCAAATTAGAGACTGTATCATGTATTTGCATAGGCCATTCGATATGAGCGGAAGAGAGCTAACTCGATATGAACGTGAGTGGTCTCGTAATGAACTCAGTATGTGTAGCTAAGCCCCATACCCAAAGAGGAAAGTCCAATCCCTCCCTGAATATAGATAGAAGTTGAGCCAGAAAAAGGGCGGTTTGCCGGATAGATCAAAATTCAACCGGATAAGCTCACCACATGTTCTCTGAGGCCTGCCGCCGCTAAATCACCCTACCTTTCTAACTCTTCGTCTTAAGAAATATATAATATTCAATATTTAGTAATTTTATTATAAAATACATCGTAACATGAATATGAGCTTGAAAATCTGTTAAAATGTGTTTTTTGTAATTTAAATAATATTATAATTGTGCTATTGATTATTATTTTTTTTTAATTTAATTTAATTTTTATTTTTTAATTTAATTATTAATTTTCTTTTAAAAAAAATTTGGGCCCCCCTGAATCGAAAGTCTGGCTCCGCCCCTGCTCAATGGTGGATGGTATTGGACCTGAAAATTGGATAAGCATTAAAGATTCGCTTTAAAGATGGAGCATAGTAAGAAAGACATTTTGTTTTGTACTTGAAAACATACGCTGAAACTTTATTATTTGCTAAATGCCTCTAAAGTATAAATCAATTAGCAATGCACACAAGATATTTTGTTACAAATCTTATATTTCCCTGTATCACGAAGACATGCACACCAAGTATACTTGATGACATCATAATTTAACAAATCATCTGTTAACATTGAGAAACTAGAAGATCCAATATGGCTGGAAACAAAAAATCCAACTGTTGTTAGAGTATTTATCTAACTAAGCATAAAAGAATTGATTTGATTATTCCCAAGATATACATAATCAATCTCTTTGATTGCCAAGTCGTAAAAGAATTGATTTGATTATTATAACACGACCACAAAAATAATAAGTATAATTAGAACACTATATTTAATGGTTCGTTTTTGTCAATTTGAATACATTATTAGGTTAATATTAAATGGTAATTGTTCAATCCAAATAATTTTGACTCGGTTCAATTTAGTCTTGGCAATGGTTCAATTAAGTGAGGCCTCTGATATTTACAAATTGGTTTTCAGTAATTGGTTTTCAGTTGTTAAAATAAAATTAAGTTTTGTGGGCCCTCTGATATTTACAAATTGGTATTAAGTTGTTAAAATAAAATTAAAATGTCATTTTTTTTAATCAAAGCATACGGTTTATTGCAAAAAGATTAATGTGCAAGAATTTATATCTAATCAATTCAAAGTCATATATAGTCATGCAATGTTATATATAGTTATGTTAAGCTTTGTGGGCCCTCTGATATTTACAAATTGGTATTAAATTGTTAAAATAAAATTAAAATATCATTTTTTTTAATCAAAGCATACAGTTTATTGCAAAAAGATTAATGTGCAAGAATTTATATCTAATCAATTCAAAGTCATATATAGTCATGCAAAGTTATATATAGTTAATTTCATAACGAAGCGTGACTCAATTGATAAAGTTCTCCACTTCCAATTAATAGATTAGGGATTTGAATCACTATTGGGAAAAATGAAAAATCGTTATTAATCTTTTTTTAATAAAAAAGAGAGTAATAGTTGATTTAAAATATGCCTAGAATTTTGGAGACTAGAAGCCTACAAATGCCCTTTATATTCAAATCTAAAACTGTTCTTGTGAGCCTAGAATTTTTGAAGACTACTTACTCCGGCCCATAAGAGTGTGCATTGTCATTTTTGGACACTACTACACCACTAATTTTTTATTTTTTACTCTTATTTTTTAATAAGTCAATCACTTTTTCAACTCCCAATACACTTATTAACATTTTATTAAAACTCGTGCTATAAAAAATGATGCACACTTTTATGGAACGGATAAAGTATTAATTTACAAAACAACTCAATTTGCAAGTCATTATTTGACTTATGTGACAATGCCGCGTGGAAGTCAAATCATTGAGCCACAAAATTTGACTTCTACTCTAACTATTAATTCATCAAAAATATTATAAAAACTTATTTTTGAGAATTAGTTTAGATGGATAAAAGTAAGTGTTAATAGATAAAAATGCCCACTTTCTTAAATTTTTTATGAAGGGGTCATCTTTAATTATTAAAATAGGATTATATTAAAAAGAAAAGAGAAAAAGCAGCAGAACCTAAACCCTTGAAAGCACAGAAAAGCAGACTAAGGGTCGAGCCTCGTTAAAACCTCAGCAAGAGGAAAAAGAGTACTCGTCTAAAAAGAAAAAAATTGTTAGAAGCTGAGTTGGGAGAATTTCAGAAACTCCGGCCGTACCATCGCTCCTAGATAATCCCGGCTTCCCAATGAAAAAAATGCTTTGGAAGAAGGGGTCATCTTTAATAAAAACATGTATTCTATTGATTCTTAGATAAAAATATCATTCAATCAAAAATAGTTTTTATAAAAAATTTAGACAACCCAAAATTCTTTTCCATATTTTTGAATTATTTCAAAAACTAAATTATTATTCCAATCAAGTCAATAAAGCATAATTAAAAAAAATGGCATAACAAGGTAGTGAAAGCATGAAATTGAATGACATTATCAACTAATTTCTAAAAAAAAAAAAATCATGAACGTCAAAGTTGTAAAATTTCTTTGGAATAATATAATTTATTAAAAATGGACGTGTATCAATAATAAACTAAGTAAAGATCTTGTAATACCCCGATTTCTTCTTAATAGGATTTCACGAGAATACTTGAATTTAGAATAAGTAGATTCTCGCCCGGATAAATTATTATATTTCTTTTCGAAAAAGTATTCCTTTTAATAATAGATTTTATCAAATTATTTGAAGGCAATGTGCTTATATTTTCTATCTCAATAAATTATTTTGAGGTTGGGCTTTGTAAACAATTTGCAAAGGCTTACTTATTTAAGAAGCCCAGTTCCTCATTAAGAGGACCGAACATATACATATATATGTGTCTTTGTTATAAACTAGAGAGAAGCGAGAGAATATAGTAGAGAATACCAATGAAGTTCTTATGAAGCTCACAACACACCCATATTTATAGGTGTTAAACCAAGTGTGAACGTCCGGTGTGAACGTTCACACACGTCCGGTGTGAACGGAGGACAGTCAACTCCGGTGGCTTGAAGATGTCAAGTGTTATTCTCCCTCTAGGTTTCTTGGTCAACACACATAAGATATATCTAGAAGATATATTTACAACACTTCCCCTTGATTGACCAATCTGCCGATCTCGTGTACCAACTTTCTGAATGTCGATGTTGGTAATGCCTTGGTGAATAAGTCCGCCAGATTTTCACTTGAGCGAATTTGTTGCACGTCAATATCGTAACCCTTTTGAAGGTCGTGTGTGTAGAAGAGCTTTGGAAAAATATGCTTCGTCCTATCTCCTTTGATGTATCCTTCCTTGAGTTGCGTGATGCAATCAGCATTGTCTTCATATAAAACAGTTGGTTTGGCCTTTGATGAAGCTAACCCGCACGACTCTTGGATATGACTCGTCACATTTCTCAACCATACACATTCTCGACTTGTTTCGTGGATTGCAATGATTTCAGAATGATTTGAGGATGTTGCAGTCAAGGTTTGTTTCACAGACTTCCATGATATAGCAGTTCCACCACATGTGAAAATATATCCAGTTTGTGACTTAGCTTCATGTGGATCGGATAAAAATCCTGCATCCGAATACCCCACTAGAGTATTATCAGAATTTTCTTGATAATATAATCCAAGGTCAATGGTACCCTTTAGATAACGTAGAATGTGCTTAACACCATTCCAATGTCTCAAAGTGGGTGCAGAGCTAAATCTTGCTAGAAGATTAACAGAAAAAGCTATATCTGGTCTAGTATTATTAGCCAGATAAGTCAATGCTCCAATTGCACTTAGATATGGTACTTCAGGACCAAGTATCGTTTCACCCTCTTCAATTGGTCGAAATGGATCTTTCTTAGTATCAAGAGATCTAACGACCATTGGTGATGCTAATGGATGTGCATTATCCATATAGAAGCGTTTTAACACTTTTTCTGTATATGTGGATTGATGGATAAACGTACCTCCACGGATACGTTCCATTTGCAAACCAAGACAAAACTTTGTCTTTCCCAAATCTTTCATCTCAAATTCTTTCTTCAAATATTCAGCAGTTTTATTGAGCTCTTCAGGAGTCCCAATTAAATTTAAATCATCAACATAAACTGCTATGATTGCAAATCCACTTTCGGTTTTCTTAATGAAAACACAAGGGCAGATATCATCATTCTTGTATCCTTCTTTCAAAAGATACTCGCTCAGTCTATTGTACCACATACGACCAGACTGTTTCAACCCATACAACGATTTTTGCAGTTTAATTAAATACATGCTTTTGGGTTGTGACTGAAATCCTTCAGGAATTTTCATATATATGTCAGTATCTAATGACCCATATAGATAAGCAGTCACTACATCCATAAGGCGCATATCAAGCCTTTGTGACACAGCCAGACTAATCAAAAATCTAAAAGTAATAGCGTCCATTACTGGAGAGTATGTTTCCTCATAATCAATTCCTGGTTTTTGTGAGAAACCTTGTGCTACGAGTCTTGCTCTATATCTCGTAACTTCATTTTTCTCGTTTCTCTTTCTAACAAAAATCCATCTATATCCAACAGGGATTTTAGATTCCGAAGTTAAGGCTATAGGCCCAAATACTTTCCGGTTATCACAGGAATTTAATTCCCTTTCTATAGCTTCTTTCCACTTAGGCCAATCAAGTCTATGTTTGCATTCTGCAACAGACTTTAGTTGAGGATCCTCATTTAAAACATGAAGAGCTATATGAAAGGCAAATATATCATCAACAATGATATTTTCTCTCTCTAGTATCTGATGTAAATAATTTATTGAGATCTCATGATTTTCAGATACTTGTAATTCTTCAGGAATTACATCACTTTCATTTGATTGATTAGTCGTTTTCGTCATTGTTTGGTTTCCATCTTGCCCCTTTCTTTTTCTAGGCATAGAATCTTTGGAACCAACTGGTCGACCACGTTTTTGACGAATTTTGGACTCATTTGCTGCCAAAGCTATTTGTCCTTCAGGGACATCAATTTTAGCTAGAGTATTTGCAGCATGTATGTGAGATTGTGTCACTTTTCTTGTATCTACAAAAGCATCAGGAATTTGATTTGCAATATTTTGCAAATGAATGATCTTTTCATTTTCTTGTTCACATTGATTTGTTCTAGAATCAAAATGTGATAAGTTTTTCTCATTTCAAGAGATTTCCTTGTGCTTTTCTGGATGTAGATTTATTCCTCCTAATGTTGGAAATGTCATTTCATCTAAATGACAATCTGCAAAACGTGCAGTAAATAAATCACCTGTTAAAGGTTCTAGATACCTTATAATCGATGGTGAATCAAATCCAACATATATCCCAAGTCTTCGTTGGGGACCCATTTTTGTTCGTTGTGGGGGTTGCAATTGGGACTTGAACCGCGCAACCAAAAGTTCGTAAGTGAGAAACATCAGGTTCTCGGCCAAAGATAATTTGCATTGGGGAGTATTCATGATTTGTTGATGGCCTTAGTCGAACTAATGTTGCAGCATGTAATATGGCATGACCCCAAACAGTAGTTGGTAGTTTTGATTTCATAAGTAATGGTCTAGCACTAATTTGAAGACGTTTAATAAATGATTCCGCTAAACCATTTTGAGTATGGACATGAGCTACTGGATGTTCAATCTCAATTCCAATAGCCATACAATAGTTATCAAATGCTTGAGATGTAAACTCACCAGCATTATCAAGACGAATTCTTTTAATTGAATTGTCTGGGAATTGAGCTCTTAATTTTATGATTTGAGCAAGTAGTCTAGCAAATGCTGCATATCTAGTAGAAAGCAAGCATACATGTGACCATCTAGAAGAAGCATCAATCAATACCATAAAGTATCGAAAAGGTCCACAAGGTGGATGTATAGGTCCACAAATGTCTCCTTGAATTCTTTCTAGGAAAGATGGAGATTCAGTATTAACCTTCGTATATGAAGGTCTAATAACTAACTTGCCTTGCGCACAAGCATCACATGGGAATTCCTTTGTAGAAAGAATCTTTTGATTCTTTATATTGTGCCCATATGAATTATTGATTATTCGGCGCATCATAGTCGCTCCAGGATGTCCAAACCTATCATGCCAAAGCTTAAAGCTTTTTGTATCATTGAACTTTATGTTCATGACATGGTTTGTCTCAATTGCTTTTATGAATGTGTAATACATTCCAGAAGGTAGTGTTGCTAATTTTTCTTTTGTCAGCTTATAGCCTGAAACAAAAGAATTTATGCAAAGATATTCATTTCTACCTTTCACATAATTGTCTCGATGTGGTATCCATTATTTCGGATATCCTTGAAACTTAGTAAGTTACTTACTAAAGTGCAGGGCATTTTCAATATCTAATTTAGTATCATTTGGCAAAATGATACAAGCTCTTCCGGAGCCTTCAATGATTTTTGATGCACCTGATATTATGTTAACATTATTCTCATCTAATGTCAACTTAAGGAAATACTTCTTCTTTTGAAGAATAATATGTGTATTTATTTACCAAGACAAATATCACAATATTTCATATGATATTAATATATATATATATATATTCATGCCTTGTTAAAAACCTCTCCGTAAAAACCCCATGGGAAAAATTTGGTAGAGGAAAAGAGTACAAGATATATATATTTACTCATATATTACACTAGTTGTCTTAAAAACCTTAACTAAGAAAACCTCGTAGGAAAAAACTTAGTAAGGAAAAAAGAGTACAACCATTCGACCTTTAGAGCCGTTTGACCTTCAAGGTCTAATTTTCAAGAGCATGTAATATGGATTGCTCTTGAAGAGTATGTAATATTCTTCATGGAATATTGATTGTGCTACATCGGGAGCAACAATATGAATCAAATAGATAAAGATTCAAGGATATGTTATCCAAATATTTAATTTACTTGCTCTTAGAGCATGTAATATTCTTCAGGAATATTACTTGTGCTACTTTAATAGCATCAATTTAAGATTTTGAATGTAATATTCTTTAGGAATACTACTTGTGCCATTTAAATAGCACCAATTTAATTTTCAAGATCATTTTAAAAAAATAGATTGTATATATGTAATATATTACAGAATATAATATATCAAAATTCGAAATAAGAGCATAAAAAATTACGAAATTACAAATAATTTGTAATGTATTCCATGTGCCATTACAATCAATTTTATGCTAAGAAAGAAATTAAGATTAACTAATAAAATAGTGATGCATTAGTCAGATACAGACAGCTTTAGCAAAGGATCCAAATTCTTATTTTTTCCTTGTTTCGTGCAGTGGTCTAGACACGGACAAGCGTGAATTAATTAGCTTCCTATACTCATGTTATTTCATCCAAAATATTATTTTCTTGTATGTCTTCTACACCACATCCACATACATATGATTCATTATGTATAGGCGACCACACACTTGGTTTAATATGCACAATTTCCTGGAATCGCAACAATTATCTAAGCAAGCTTTTAATTATCTAGAAAAAATAATTGATGGCACTTCAATATTGTTGTCGTTTTTGTTTGAGTTGATTCAGAAGTAATACATTCAATTTACCTTACTATATCAGGTGTTCTGTGAGACAGCATTTGATGGTGGAAAACCATACAATTTCAAAGTAACAATTCAAATATCACTTCTATAATCGAATATGAATTACCTTATCGGAAAGACACGATTCTTTCCTAGGGCATACCTCCATCATTGAGTCAATCGATTAGAGAGATGAGAGAACTAGAACTATCGTGCTGATAACGTGTTATAAACTAGAGAGAAGCGAGAGAATATAGTAGAGAATACCAATGAAGTTCTTATGAAGCTCACAACACACCCATATTTATAGGTGTTAAACCAAGTGTGAACGTCCGGTGTGAACGTTCACACACGTCCGGTGTGAACGGAGGACAGTCAACTCCGGTGGCTTGAAGATGTCAAGTGTTATTCTCCCTCTAGGTTTCTTGGTCAACACACATAAGATATATCTAGAAGATATATTTACAACAGTCTTGAGTTTTTGTATGAGTTTTTAATCTTTTACTTGGGGCTTTAAAATTGACACATTACATGGTTATCAATTAGTTTTAATGCATGATAGGGGTACTTCCACGTCCCCACTCTTCTCCTGTAAGAGTCCTCAGCAATACTCAAACTCTACACCAAACCAAACTCCATCATATTATCTTCTAATTCCCAGCAAACACACACAACAACAAGCTGCACTCACAGGTGCTAACTCAAACACAGCAGCATCCCTTACTCGATACCATCATCGCTACAGCAAAAACACTGCTTTATTGCAAAATCCTTGAAAAAGGTTTGCTCTTGCACCATTCTATTCATGATATATATATATATATATATATATATATATATATATATATATATGCGCATAATTACCCAACAATCTACCTACCATGTTTTGTTAAAAAGAAGCTATCTTTCTGTGTTGTGGTGTGTGTGATGCTGGGTGCGTGAGTTGCAGTTACTGTTGTTCTGGGTAGATGGTGCAGGCAGGGGCTCGAGTGATGTTGTGAGAGATGAGGTGAGTCGGCTGAGGGAGAATCGGAGACGGCGACAGCGGCTGGTGTTGTTCGCCGATCGAGAAAAAGGAAGCGAAGGCAGCAGTGCTGCTGTGTTCACCGCGGCGGCGCGGTTACTGCTGTTGTCGCCGGCGTGGCTGTCGTCACGTGTAGAAGGAGAGAAGGAGGGGAGGCGGGATAGAGTCGGCGGCGGCGGCGGTATTTCGAGCTGCTGGCCGAAATTCAGAGGGGAGGAAGAGGCGGTTTAGGGAGAATCGGAGATGGTGGTGATGAATCGCGGCGGCGGTAGCCTATTGGCGCCGTCCGTTCGTCGATCGGGAGAGAAGGTGGCTGAGCGACGCTGCTGCTGTGCCGTGACGGCAAGGCGATGCTCCGACTGCCTCTCCCTTGAAATCGAAGGAAAGGGTTTGGGATTTTGGGGATTTCCTTTTTGAGAGAGAGAGAAGCAAGATAGGGGAAGGGGGAGCCGCGACGGCGATATAGCTGTCGTCGCCGGCGATGGAGAAGTGGCGAGGTGGCTGGTGAGAGAGAGAGGGCCGAGAGAGGAGAAGGGCGTGTGTTTTGGTGAGAGAGAGAGAGACAGGAGGCGTAGAGAAGGAGAGATAAGGGGGTTTTGACTTATGAAATTGTTTTGGGCTTGTTTGTTTATTATTTTGGGCCTATACTTTTAATTCAAGTTGGGCTGATTTGATTAATTGAGTTGGGTTTTATTTTAAGGTTTTGGGCTAATTTATTTCTTTAAATCAGCCTTTACTCAAATATCTTTAATTAGTTGAGTAATTTGGATAATGATTTAATGGTCTAATTATTTAATTAGACTCTATAATTTGAGTTTTGAAAATCCGGGCGCAGAATATTAAGATTTAGCAGCTTTGTAGAATCGTTAGTTCATACGATATTTTGAGACCTATTAAGATTAGATTGTCTTGTAGGTCCACTTGAGAGAAGGAATTAGCATTGCTTTTACAAGAAGAGAATTGTACATCTTTTATCTACGAGCTTGTTCTATCAAGGTGGGTTTTTATTTTCCAATGTATGTTTTGAGTTATTGAGCTCTAAATTGTTTTTATGCAAATGCAAATGAATGTCCATGTTAAAATGATTTTATCTCTCTATTGTTTAAAGTGCTCCTATGTTCTCTAACGATCGGGTCCTAGCCGGCGTAGCGATTGGATCGCCCTGGTTAGGATTGTGTACACACAAGGGGGTATTGTGGGCTGCTCCTACTTGCCTCAGACTGTCAGACTTGGGCTGCTCCCATTTCTGAAACATGCATGGTAGTGGACCTCTGTGGGCTGCTCCCACAAGTTCACATAATAGGCGAAGCACCAGTAGAGAGAAGACTGAAAATGGATCCACAATTTATTTTAAGTATGCATGGAATGCTTTCTAATATTTCTATGTTATACTGTTCATAGCATGGATTATTCTTTAAATGGATTTTTCAAATGTTTTCAAATGGCTAAACCCACTGAGTATATTAGTACTCAGCCCTGCAATTGTTTTCAAAACCTTTTGCAGGTTGAGCGGCAGATGGTGACGTGCGAAGCTGAGGGAGGGTGTTGCTGTATTTCCAAATGAATGTCAAGAATAAATTCCGCTGCCATAGTATTCACTAAGATGGATATTAATTGAGATTAACTATTTTAATATGAACTCCTGATGTTATCGCTTTCCTAGCGATTATTCCTCTCATATATTATTCGCTTAGTACTAAATGATATCTTTTTGTCTCAGACCTCCGAACTTTTGATCCTGGTTGGGAGAATTTCTATCTTAATTGCCGTATTCATTATCCTTCAATTACGAAATTCCTTTATTATGAATGTGTCACCCAAATCTAAGGACATATCACCTATTTTATCCGAGCAAAGTCTAGAAATCCCATTAAGTAGCACATTTCCTATTCTCCCGGGAACGAGGGCTGTCACAGATCTTCTATATTTCTTATAGAAAAGTCGGGATATCACACAAGCTGATAGGATTACCATATAAATAAATATATTCTATTAACAACAAATTAAAAAACAGATAGAGGAAATAGTACCATGAAAAGAGTTTCCATATTAACGACGGGCAATAAACTTTGACTTAAGCATAAGACTAAATGTGCATCACATATTATTTCCAATTCTCATGGTTAGTTACGATATACCAAACTCTTTCACTAAAGTTTTGGCTTAAAGAGTAGTGCAGACATACCATTTAAAGAGGCGCCACCAAGGTATAGTTCACGGAGACTTGTGATGTTCAAGATTTGTCTTGGAAATGGTCCACTAAGATTGTTTCCTCTCATGTCTAATATCTCTAGATTATTAAGATTATCAATCTCTTTCGGAATACCACCTGTGAAATTGTGTCAAATCATGGTAACTATTTTTGAATCGGGTGTAATAATATGTTACAAATAGTATGAACTACAAATTAAATCATAAGTATTAGAAAAATAGTTAGTGATGTGTTTTTCCTAATTATATGAAAGTGAATATATCATATGGGATAAATTGTAAACAATTCCATTTAGATCGATGCAAATTGAGTCAATAATAGAGAGAGAGAGAAAGAGATAATAATAATAATAATAATAATAATAATAATAATAATAATAATAATAATAATAATAATAATAATAATAATAATAATAATAATAATAATAATAATAATAAAGTCCACCTGTGAAATTGAGCCCACCAACAGTAATGCATGAGCAATATATCTTGTGATATGGGCTAAGTTGTAAACAATTCGGTTTAGAGTCTACTAAAGTAATCATGAGCAATAGTCTTAATTAAGTTAAGTGGTCTCTCTGATATTTACGAATTGGTTATAAGTTGTTAAAATAAAATTAAAAAGTCATTTATTTAATCAAAGCATACGGTTAATTTATTGCTAATTAGGTTAATCCTTTGTTGGTACGTTTTTTCTTTCTTTCCTTTTTTAATAAATCTCTATTTTAATTGCTAAGGTTAATCCTTTGTTCAACTGTAAACCGAGTCAAAGCAGTAATATACAATGTTCAAAGAACAGACAATAGGACAGAAAAGTGACGATAAATATGATTAACAATTGGCTTATTAGAAATAACAATAAAGGTGGTTAATGCCTCAGACCAAATATCTCAATAAAAAAATTTAGCAAAAAAGTAACAACGTACCACTTAAAGAGATGTTGGCAATGTTTAATTCACGAAGAGTCGTGACATTCCAAAGTTGTCTTGGTAATCGTCCATTGAGATTGTTGTCGCTCATGCTCAATACCTCTAAATAATTAAGATAACCAATCTCTTTCGGAATATCACCTGTGAAATAATGTCAAGTTAAAAAATTATGTTTGATTATAAAGTATATTAGTGATATACCACTTCAAACTGCTCCCCTATCTTGCAAATGCAGAAAAAGGAGTTGGGTGGACTATATAAGTAAAATTTTTGGATACCTTGATAAATACTATTATGTGAGCTAATATCCCATTACAAGGGTGAGACTGAAAAAATTCAAATAATGAAAATAAAAATATTCATACGATCAATTATGAAATGTAAATTAACGTTGTCCAACTATATGAAATTAAGTGAATATATGTATCTCTTGTGATATTTTGAGTACTTAAAGTGATCTTTCAAAACTTGTTGAACCTATATATAATGGTTATTAGATTTGACATCAAAATCCGTTTCTTCTCAAACCCCAAAACGAGAAAAATGAGTAATAATTATGACAAAATGGTAAATTCTAATCATCTTTTTTCATATGATGGATATAATGTAAAGAGTAATGCTAAATAGCCAAATTGTGGCCACCCACAATTCACTTAAAAAAAATTACAAAAAAATAACTATAATGTAGAGAATACAATAAAATAACTAAATCCTATTTTTATTTAAAAAAATAAATTAAACAAATTGAAATTTTCCCTATTAAACTAAATTGTGGGTGGCCACAATGTGGTTGCATAGATTTATTGAACTGTAAAACAATGCAAAGCTTGAAAACAAAGCATGAAATTGAATGACGTTATATATCATCAATTGATTTCGAGATAATCAGTTAAATTATTAGTATAAAGACAAGAGCATACCTTTCAAATTGTTCTGGTGAAGGTATAATTCCTTAAGCTGTGTGATGTTCCCAATTTCTCGAGGGACATTTCCACCAAAGTTGTTCATTGCCAAGTCAATACTCTCAAGTTGTGTACATTGACCCAAACTCAATGGTATATCTCCCTCCAATTTGTTCGCCCACAGGCTAAGTAGTTTGAGTCTTTGAAGGTTGTTATGCGAGCAAATGTCTTTTGGTAAGCGGCCTGATAAAGTATTATGGAATAAAATACACCTTCCGTATGCAAAAAATATAAATACCTTAAATAGCTTCGGCACAGATTTTAAGAATTTTATTAAGTTTTTATTATGTGTATAATACTACTATAATTTAATTTAAAATAATTCCCCGTCGAAATACTCACTAGCTTTTTATATTTGGAGACTACAATACATCAAATCTAGATTTAGGTGCATGCCCGATTTTATTGTTAGATTGAACATCTGAATAAAGAATCAGTATTAATAAAGTTGAAAGTAAAATGAGAAAAGAATAATTAAATTTTTTAGCTATATATACATCACGTTACCGAGGAACCGAAAAATATCATTAGAGGCAAGAGCCGTAGTTTTGCCATTTTCCCAAAAATCTACGTTTAAACTGAATGACATTGTCAACCAATTTCTGGATTATCAATAGAAATGAAATAGTAAGGTATCAAAGTAGTTAAATTCTCAGTATAGAGATAAGAACATATATACCTCTCAGTATAAATTCCCAAAAACATTATTATTATTATTTCACCTCTTTTGAAGCTGGTATGTTCGATTTTCGGTGCTATATCTTGCAATAAGTAATCGGGTCTCTTAGGCTCATGGAAATGGTCCACTAAGATTGTTGAAACTCATGTCTAACATCTCTAGATTGTGTTAAGTCATGATAACTCGATTTGAATCAGGTATAATGATATGTTACAAATAGTATGAACTCCAAAATCATAAATATTGGAGAAAATTAGTTAGTGGTGTGCTTTTCCTAATTAGTACGCCTTCTCGTGCATCGCGATACACGAACTAAAGTGATTGTTGGCCAATATTTTAATCCAAAGAAAATTTGGTGACGGTCGGCGAAGAGAAATAAACTCGAAGAAATAAAATGTGAACGTCAATGGAGGAAGTTGTGGATATGTCACGACCGGCCTTAATTAAGGATAATTAATCCGGGAAAACCATGACTGGGGAAGGGAAATTACGAAGCGGGTTTAGAAAGGGGTGCATAAAAGAATACTCAAAGAGCTTGGATACGCGTGAAATATTCCTTAAAAAGGAAAAATGCATAGTTTGCATAAAAAGGGTATTCAAAGAGCTTGGATACGCGTGATATTCCTTGAAAGGAAAAAGGCATCGTTAGGGGCTTGGCTAAAACATTATCAGAGTTTGCAACGGAAGGCGTAACTGAAATAATCAGTGTTTACAGCGGAATGCATAACTGAGATACATGTATGAAGACATGTATCCTTTCTGAGCCTACTTTAAGTTCAACAAAAACTCTACTCAGCAACACTTCATCGCCCATCACAGCTCAACCTGCACAAACATAAACATCGAAGGGCTAAGTACAAGAGTACTTAGTGGGCAGTTGCCAAGCATATAACATAACATCATTAACAATTTCACAATATCGCATAAGAGGCATGAGTTTCTTTCATATCCTTTGCTCATTAACATTTCCAAATTCATAAATAGCATAAGGGCATTCTTCATCATCAATCTTTATTAACAAACATCGTGTCGTGGAGAAGGCCTTCCCCAACGAACACGGGCATCGCACCGTGAAGGGGAGCCTCCCTCAGCGGTCACGACATCGTACTATTGAGGGAGGCCTCCCCCAATAGACGCTGTAACACTGGCATACTGGCATACTGGCATCGCGCCGCGAGAGAGGCCTCTCTCAGCGGTCACGGGCATCGCGCCGTGAGGAAGGCCCTCCTCAGCGGACACGGCATCGTACTGTTGAGGGAGGCCTCCCCCAACAGACGCAATCATCAATCACAGACACAAACTTATCAGCGTAAAGCATTCAAGCGTAAATAAACGTAATCAAGCGTAAATCATTTAGCGTAAAGCATAATAAAGCATACCACACTTGAAGATCCAATTTGCATTTTAAAGCATAACACATGCATAGCATTTTATTTACGCGTAAGAAATTGCCCACCTGATAGCAAAGTTTTGTTAAGGTATTGTGACTCCTTGAGTAGTTCTTACTCTCGCGCTTGACCTTAATCACGAGAATATAAAATAAGACATTGCCTCGAGGAAAATTCTTAATTAATGAGAAAGCGTAATTTAACTATTATGCATGAATCAGGTATGCATGTACTAATCTTCTGAGCGATAATCGGGAATTCTACTATTAATCATCGTTAATAGATTTAGCTAATTCTCGTTTAGCGCGGTCGAATAAAACTGTGATTCTTCCTTCCTCATCGGAATATTCTAGTCGTGAAATAAACCTCGCATAAACATCTAATTCAAAATCTTGAATTGAAAAAGGACTAACTCGGCTTTAAACGAGGTGTGACCTTGTAGAAATTATCGGGCTTTTCGATAGAAACATCATTACTAGCGTAACCTCAAATAATTAATAGGCTCAAAAGAGAGTAGCCAATTAATTAAATAAACCAGTGGCTTTAAAGAAATAAATGATAATAGTTCGCTTTAAAGTCTGAAATCCAAAACAATAATTAATAAACTGGGCGGCTCATTCACTGATAAATAATTGGGCTCCATCAAAATAATTACTGCAAGGCTTAACTTAAGAAGTAGCTTCAGCCCAAGTGATGATAGAAATTAATGTGGGCTGGAAAGAATAAATCTCAGTTCAATAGGCAATTTAATCGGCCCAAATGATGAATTAAACTGGCCCAACGAAATATAAATGGGATTAGAATAATAGCCCATCGTAAAATAAGCATCAGTCCAATCTTTAAAATAATTCAAGCCCAATAGAAATAATGGGAATGGCCATTTAAATTAAAGACTGGCCCATTTCGAATTTATTTGTGAAAGCCCAAGCAATTAAAATAAAATCAAGCCCAGCTTAAAATAATTCGGCCCACAATAAATTAAAAGGAAAAGCCCAATTACCTTAAAACAAGCTAAAAATTCGGCCCAACTTAAATAAAAAGAAGCCCAAATCTTTAAAACACAAGCTCAAAATTTTCGGCCCAACTTAAAAAAAATAAATTAGGCCCAAATTAAATTAAAATCAGAGGCCCATAAGTAACTAAAATCAGCCCAATTTAAATTAAAATCAGAGGCCCATACAGTAATTAAAATCGGCCCAAAATTTATATAACTGAAGGCTGAACTATTAATTAAAATTGAGTCCATGTTAAATAAAAAGAGCAGTCCAGACTAATTAAAATCATTTAAACGAGCCCAACAAAAATAGCCCCAAAACTCAAGCCCAAACTGACTTAAGCCCATTCACTTTCCTTCTACATTTTCGGCCCAACAGAACAACTCAAGCCCAACATAAAATGCATCGGCCCAAATAACATAAGAAAATAGGCCCAACAATTAAATAAAAGAAAGCCCAAATGATTAACAAAAAATAGGGTAAGCCCAAAACATAGCCCAATCTCTCTCTCTTTCTAAACTCTCGATCTCTCTCTCATTCTCAAGGGGGCCGCTCTTCCTTCTTCTTCAAAGCCGATCTCTCTCTCTCTCTGCCAAATTCTGGTCGGCTGCGCCTACTCCGGCCGTTCAGCCGTCATATGCTCCGATCAGCTTCGATCGGCGACGCGTCAAACACCGGCGTTGCTCTCTCTCTTCATCGCAGAACCTAGCCGAGCCCTAACTCTGGAAATCATCGCCGCTGTCGCACCTCCGTCTGGAATCCGGCGAGCGGTCGTCGTCTGGGAGTGGCGCCGTCCAACTCCCGTCCTCCTATCCCTCTCCGACGTCGAGCCCTAGATTTCAGAAAAGGGAAGGACGCCGCTGTCGAGCGTCCGCGTTTGCTGCACTCGAGCCCCTGCTCGGCTCTGATCTGATCGGCGTCAGCTGCCTCCGGCGATTCTCTCCACCGGCGACTGGAGTAAGAAGGCCTACGCCTCTCACCGCGTCGCTGCTGCCCCTGGACGCTGCTGCTGCGCACAAGTCTCAGCTCGTCGCCGGGCAGCTGCTGTTCGGGGCCCTGATGAGGTTGGGCGAGTTCGCCCTGTCCCGACCGTCGTCGTCGTCCCCGTCGGGCTGTCAGCCCTTCTTTCCGATGCAGGCAAGACGACGAGAGTTCGCCGTTTTCATTCTTCGTTCCAGCAGTTGAGGTTCGGCCCTAACTCTTAGTATTTTTAAAAGCAAAAGCAGCAAGATATGGTTTTTTTTCTAGTTCAGTGCAGTCCGTAAATTAAACCTTTGGCTCCTATTGTCGTTTATGCTATAGATTGAAACTAGGCATCATGGTTTTGCTATGTGTCGTCAGAAATTCTCATTGTATTTGCCTTGTGTGAAAGTCATGGGTTGTTGATTCTATATGGATAAAAGATTATACCATTCGTCTCCTACTATGCTTTTCAAATAAACTGATCATATGCTTCATGGGAAATGAGGCGTGTAACAAAGAAGAAAGCATACCGATGTAAAAATACCTTGAATGTTCTTGTGTTTTTGGTTGGTTGCTCTGGAGTTCAATGGATAGAAACTGAAATAAATTGCTTATTTGCTTAACAATTGCAGGCTGAACTTATGAAGGAAATGGAGGGATTTAAGCCTAGGCTTACCTCTGGCAGCACAATGAATCTCCCTTTTCGTTTGATTGCCGATGCGCCAATGAAGAAAATGAGAGGAATGCTAGCTTAAAAAGAGATTATATGAGAAGGAGTTGTTGGTTGATGGGAGTTGATATTAAAAGAGGGCGGCTGAAGAGATGGGGAACAAGGGTGGTGGGCAGCACACTCATTTTCTTTCTCTCAACTTTAATGATTTTTATGGTAGTGGTGGGGAGGTAAGAGTGAGTGGAAATTGAAGGGGATTGGAGGCTGCTGCAGATTTTGCACAGCCCCACACATTTCATATCTCTCTATCTTCTTTTCTTTTATTGACTTTTCTTCCTTTGATTGTTAATACTTTAGTGAGTGGCAGTAAGTGGCCACGTAGAGTACAAAATCTTTGTGATATACTAGACGATTTTCCCCAAGCTGGGAACTAGCCTGTAATCTGTGAACTGTAAATAAAATACTGACTTCTATTCTCTATCATCCGTTATTGTATCTGTTTGATATCTTTTTCCTTGCCTGCTAACTTGATAAACTATAATATAACTTAAATTAAATCCGTAGATTTAATCTGCTTTGCTGTCGGAATAAATCCTCGACTTCTAGTAGCACTAATAAAATATAACTGCTTCCGTTTCTCGATTAATAAATAACTTGACTTCGCTAAGTCAATTAAAAATAATAATTATTGAATAGCTCAATAATCCTCGTCGCGTTTTTCTCATGCATACAAAAGCATACGGCTAAAATAATACTCCATTTCTGATAAAAAAAATCAGGACTATAAACTGAATTCATATATAACTGGTAACTGGGTTTCATTTACTGAAAGATGCGATATTAATTATCGCGATACCATATTAAATAAAAATAAAAATGCGGGTCATTACATACTACCCCTCTTAACAAAAATTTCGTCCCGAAATTTGCATATCTCTGCTAAAACAGTTCGGGGTATTTTTCCTTCATCTTGTCTTCAAGTTCCCACGTAGCTTTTCTTGTCTGCGGTGTCTCCATAAGATTTTCACTGATGTGATTGAGGCTGATTTCGCAAGTGTCCACGTATTACCGGCAAGGGTGTGTGGGTGTTCCCAATTGCTGAACCTCGTTGTCTGTTGGGGCATTGCGTGGAGTAGTGACCCTTTTGGCCACAATTGTAACAACCGTTAGTTCCGGCCCGACAGATACCCCTATGCATCTTACCGCAATTTGGGCAAGGTGAAATTCCTCTCTGACCTTGGTTACCTCCAGTTGGCTCGAGATTAGTCTGTGCCTCGTGCCTTTGTTGAATAAACTGTTCGGCCCGTTCTTTTTGTTGCCACACTT
Organism: Salvia miltiorrhiza; assembly: GCF_028751815.1. NCBI lineage: Eukaryota > Viridiplantae > Streptophyta > Magnoliopsida > Lamiales > Lamiaceae > Salvia > Salvia miltiorrhiza. Next base: position 76,949,709 of record NC_080387.1, read on the forward strand.
TCTTATTAGTCTGATTGATATTGTCTTCGTTGTTGTCCCACTTGCGCTTCCCTTTGAGAGTATGTGAGGCTACTGGTGGATCATTTGGCGTTGAGATCAACAATGGGGTTGACTTGTCCGACGGCATTGCAGCTTCAATGTCAAGTGCCCTGTTCAGAGACTCCGTGTATGAGAGTCCTCCGTGGCTTGCTAGAGCCATCCTAATTTCGTACCGCAGTCCGGCACAAAATTTCTCTGCCATCTTCTCATCTGTGTCCACTTGTTGTGGAGCAAACCTCGACAGGTTGCAGAATTCCTTGTCGTATTCAACCACAGGTTTCTTTCCTTGTTTCAACTCGTAGAACTCAGTTTTTTTTTTTCTTCCTATAGCTTTTTGGAATATATTTATCATATAATCCTGTCTTAAAATCTTCCCAAGTATAACTTGCCCATTGTTCAGGTGTCAGAATTTTTCGTCGTGCTTCCCACCAGAAAGTTGAAAATGCGTTCCATTGCACGCACCCAAATCTCAGCTTCAGCTGGTTCACTCGTTCCGTCAAACGTAGGTGGATTTTGCGTTAAAAAGAGTTCTTCGACTCTCCTAGTTGGGGGCGGAGGGGATGAGTTATGTCCTCGAGCATCTTGTGGTTCTTCGGGTACAGCGTTACGGTTTCTGCGATTGTTATTGTTTCTCGCAGGGCGTCCTCTCTTAGGCGGCATTCTGATAGCAGGGATGTGCCAATTAGTACACTCTAGCATAATCTAATACAAGCCTCTAAAGAATTCTTGTACAGGTTAACTTAATGACAACATTGATGTAGTAAGCTTTAAGGGTCCTTAGCATCTCATTTCCATGAGTCATATCAATTCTTAAGCATATAATATCACATCATCTAAACTGGATACTTAGGCATAAGTCATGGAGATTTATAGCGGCTATAATATCATGAGCTTAAAAATTATTCTATATGTATCACTTATCTTGCTTCCTTCACTATAGCCACCAAAAGATACAATCTAATTTCTTCTATGTTTGCTTCTATGTTCTGTAGTAGTGGTGATCTCATATCTTAATAGCTCTATGTTCATAGGGATTTATTCCATAGGCATACTTAATCGTACTTACGTAAATCATTTCATTCAATAACAACATAACATAGCTATTAACAGTTACTCACTTTGCTATTACGATAATTCTCACTTTTTGTAAACATTAACTCAAAACTTGGAAGAGCATACCATTCTGCTTCGTTGAGTGTGATGCGATGAAGTGCTGAGCTTTGTCGATTGAACTCTAGACACTTTAGTGATCAATTCAAAGTTTGGCTTAAATAAACTCTTAGGCTCAGAGCAAACGAACTGCTCTGATACCACTCTGTCACGACCGGCCTTAATTAAGGATAATTAATCCGGGAAAACCATGACTGGGGAAGGGAAATTACGAAGCGGGTTTAGAAAGGGGTGCATAAAAGAATACTCAAAGAGCTTGGATACGCGTGAAATATTCCTTAAAAAGGAAAAATGCATAGTTTGCATAAAAAGGGTATTCAAAGAGCTTGGATACGCGTGATATTCCTTGAAAGGAAAAAGGCATCGTTAGGGGCTTGGCTAAAACATTATCAGAGTTTGCAACGGAAGGCGTAACTGAAATAATCAGTGTTTACAGCGGAATGCATAACTGAGATACATGTATGAAGACATGTATCCTTTCTGAGCCTACTTTAAGTTCAACAAAAACTCTACTCAGCAACACTTCATCGCCCATCACAGCTCAACCTGCACAAACATAAACATCGAAGGGCTAAGTACAAGAGTACTTAGTGGGCAGTTGCCAAGCATATAACATAACATCATTAACAATTTCACAATATCGCATAAGAGGCATGAGTTTCTTTCATATCCTTTGCTCATTAACATTTCCAAATTCATAAATAGCATAAGGGCATTCTTCATCATCAATCTTTATTAACAAACATCGTGTCGTGGAGAAGGCCTTCCCCAACGAACACGGGCATCGCACCGTGAAGGGAAGCCTCCCTCAGCGGTCACGACATCGTACTATTGAGGGAGGCCTCCCCCAATAGACGCTGTAACACTGGCATACTGGCATACTGGCATCGCGCCGCGAGAGAGGCCTCTCTCAGCGGTCACGGGCATCGCGCCGTGAGGAAGGCCCTCCTCAGCGGACACGGCATCGTACTGTTGAGGGAGGCCTCCCCCAACAGACGCAATCATCAATCACAGACACAAACTTATCAGCGTAAAGCATTCAAGCGTAAATAAACGTAATCAAGCGTAAATCATTTAGCGTAAAGCATAATAAAGCATACCACACTTGAAGATCCAATTTGCATTTTAAAGCATAACACATGCATAGCATTTTATTTACGCGTAAGAAATTGCCCACCTGATAGCAAAGTTTTGTTAAGGTATTGTGACTCCTTGAGTAGTTCTTACTCTCGCGCTTGACCTTAATCACGAGAATATAAAATAAGACATTGCCTCGAGGAAAATTCTTAATTAATGAGAAAGCGTAATTTAACTATTATGCATGAATCAGGTATGCATGTACTAATCTTCTGAGCGATAATCGGGAATTCTACTATTAATCATCGTTAATAGATTTAGCTAATTCTCGTTTAGCGCGGTCGAATAAAACTGTGATTCTTCCTTCCTCATCGGAATATTCTAGTCGTGAAATAAACCTCGCATAAACATCTAATTCAAAATCTTGAATTGAAAAAGGACTAACTCGGCTTTAAACGAGGTGTGACCTTGTAGAAATTATCGGGCTTTTCGATAGAAACATCATTACTAGCGTAACCTCAAATAATTAATAGGCTCAAAAGAGAGTAGCCAATTAATTAAATAAACCAGTGGCTTTAAAGAAATAAATGATAATAGTTCGCTTTAAAGTCTGAAATCCAAAACAATAATTAATAAACTGGGCGGCTCATTCACTGATAAATAATTGGGCTCCATCAAAATAATTACTGCAAGGCTTAACTTAAGAAGTAGCTTCAGCCCAAGTGATGATAGAAATTAATGTGGGCTGGAAAGAATAAATCTCAGTTCAATAGGCAATTTAATCGGCCCAAATGATGAATTAAACTGGCCCAACGAAATATAAATGGGATTAGAATAATAGCCCATCGTAAAATAAGCATCAGTCCAATCTTTAAAATAATTCAAGCCCAATAGAAATAATGGGAATGGCCATTTAAATTAAAGACTGGCCCATTTCGAATTTATTTGTGAAAGCCCAAGCAATTAAAATAAAATCAAGCCCAGCTTAAAATAATTCGGCCCACAATAAATTAAAAGGAAAAGCCCAATTACCTTAAAACAAGCTAAAAATTCGGCCCAACTTAAATAAAAAGAAGCCCAAATCTTTAAAACACAAGCTCAAAATTTTCGGCCCAACTTAAAAAAAATAAATTAGGCCCAAATTAAATTAAAATCAGAGGCCCATAAGTAACTAAAATCAGCCCAATTTAAATTAAAATCAGAGGCCCATACAGTAATTAAAATCGGCCCAAAATTTATATAACTGAAGGCTGAACTATTAATTAAAATTGAGTCCATGTTAAATAAAAAGAGCAGTCCAGACTAATTAAAATCATTTAAACGAGCCCAACAAAAATAGCCCCAAAACTCAAGCCCAAACTGACTTAAGCCCATTCACTTTCCTTCTACATTTTCGGCCCAACAGAACAACTCAAGCCCAACATAAAATGCATCGGCCCAAATAACATAAGAAAATAGGCCCAACAATTAAATAAAAGAAAGCCCAAATGATTAACAAAAAAATAGGGTAAGCCCAAAACATAGCCCAATCTCTCTCTCTTTCTAAACTCTCGATCTCTCTCTCATTCTCAAGGGGGCCGCTCTTCCTTCTTCTTCAAAGCCGATCTCTCTCTCTCTCTGCCAAATTCTGGTCGGCTGCGCCTACTCCGGCCGTTCAGCCGTCATATGCTCCGATCAGCTTCGATCGGCGACGCGTCAAACACCGGCGTTGCTCTCTCTCTTCATCGCAGAACCTAGCCGAGCCCTAACTCTGGAAATCATCGCCGCTGTCGCACCTCCGTCTGGAATCCGGCGAGCGGTCGTCGTCTGGGAGTGGCGCCGTCCAACTCCCGTCCTCCTATCCCTCTCCGACGTCGAGCCCTAGATTTCAGAAAAGGGAAGGACGCCGCTGTCGAGCGTCCGCGTTTGCTGCACTCGAGCCCCTGCTCGGCTCTGATCTGATCGGCGTCAGCTGCCTCCGGCGATTCTCTCCACCGGCGACTGGAGTAAGAAGGCCTACGCCTCTCACCGCGTCGCTGCTGCCCCTGGACGCTGCTGCTGCGCACAAGTCTCAGCTCGTCGCCGGGCAGCTGCTGTTCGGGGCCCTGATGAGGTTGGGCGAGTTCGCCCTGTCCCGACCGTCGTCGTCGTCCCCGTCGGGCTGTCAGCCCTTCTTTCCGATGCAGGCAAGACGACGAGAGTTCGCCGTTTTCATTCTTCGTTCCAGCAGTTGAGGTTCGGCCCTAACTCTTAGTATTTTTAAAAGCAAAAGCAGCAAGATATGGTTTTTTTTCTAGTTCAGTGCAGTCCGTAAATTAAACCTTTGGCTCCTATTGTCGTTTATGCTATAGATTGAAACTAGGCATCATGGTTTTGCTATGTGTCGTCAGAAATTCTCATTGTATTTGCCTTGTGTGAAAGTCATGGGTTGTTGATTCTATATGGATAAAAGATTATACCATTCGTCTCCTACTATGCTTTTCAAATAAACTGATCATATGCTTCATGGGAAATGAGGCGTGTAACAAAGAAGAAAGCATACCGATGTAAAAATACCTTGAATGTTCTTGTGTTTTTGGTTGGTTGCTCTGGAGTTCAATGGATAGAAACTGAAATAAATTGCTTATTTGCTTAACAATTGCAGGCTGAACTTATGAAGGAAATGGAGGGATTTAAGCCTAGGCTTACCTCTGGCAGCACAATGAATCTCCCTTTTCGTTTGATTGCCGATGCGCCAATGAAGAAAATGAGAGGAATGCTAGCTTAAAAAGAGATTATATGAGAAGGAGTTGTTGGTTGATGGGAGTTGATATTAAAAGAGGGCGGCTGAAGAGATGGGGAACAAGGGTGGTGGGCAGCACACTCATTTTCTTTCTCTCAACTTTAATGATTTTTATGGTAGTGGTGGGGAGGTAAGAGTGAGTGGAAATTGAAGGGGATTGGAGGCTGCTGCAGATTTTGCACAGCCCCACACATTTCATATCTCTCTATCTTCTTTTCTTTTATTGACTTTTCTTCCTTTGATTGTTAATACTTTAGTGAGTGGCAGTAAGTGGCCACGTAGAGTACAAAATCTTTGTGATATACTAGACGATTTTCCCCAAGCTGGGAACTAGCCTGTAATCTGTGAACTGTAAATAAAATACTGGCTTCTATTCTCTATCATCCGTTATTGTATCTGTTTGATATCTTTTTCCTTGCCTGCTAACTTGATAAACTATAATATAACTTAAATTAAATCCGTAGATTTAATCTGCTTTGCTGTCGGAATAAATCCTCGACTTCTAGTAGCACTAATAAAATATAACTGCTTCCGTTTCTCGATTAATAAATAACTTGACTTCGCTAAGTCAATTAAAAATAATAATTATTGAATAGCTCAATAATCCTCGTCGCGTTTTTCTCATGCATACAAAAGCATACGGCTAAAATAATACTCCATTTCTGATAAAAAAAATCAGGACTATAAACTGAATTCATATATAACTGGTAACTGGGTTTCATTTACTGAAAGATGCGATATTAATTATCGCGATACCATATTAAATAAAAATAAAAATGCGGGTCATTACAGGATATAAACAAAAGGTGTGTTGATAATTATTGTTTACGATTATCTTAGATAAATAAAAATAACATAAGCAAGATTTTAGGATATCTCAGGACCTTCATAAATACTATTACGTGAGCTAATATCCCATTACAAGGGTGGGACTAATAAAAAAAATTCAAATAATGAAAATAAAAATATCCATACATCTTATCAATTATGAAATGTAAATTAACATTGTCCAACTATATGAAATTAAATGAATGTATGTATGTATCTCTTGTGATATTTTGAGTACTTAATGTGATCTTTCAAAACTTGTTGAACCTATAATGGTTATTAGATTCAATAAATCTATGCAGTCACATTTTGGTCACCCACAATTTAATTGAATAAAAAAAAATTCAATTAATTTAATAGAATTTAGTCGTTTTATTGTACTATCTATATTGTAGTTATTTTTTTTGCATCTTTTATTTTTAATTTATTTTTAATAAAACTAAAAAAGTTACAAAAAATTATAAAAAACTACAATGTAGAGAATATAATAAAATAACTAAATTTTATATTTATTTTAAAAAATAAGTTAAATAAATTAATATTTTTTCTATTTAAGTTAAATTATTAGTATAAAGAATCAATATTAATAAAGATAAGACCATACCTTTCAAATTGTTCATTGACAAGTCAATACTCTCAAGTTGTGTACATTGACCCAAACTCAATGGTATGTCTCCCTCCAATTTGTTCCACCTCAGGCTAAGTAGTTTGAGTCTTTGAAGGTTATTATGTGAGCAAATGTCTTTTGATAGGCGGCCTGATAAAGTATTATGGTATAAAATACACCCTCCGTACGCAAAAAAAATATATACTAAATAGCTTCAGCACAAATTTGAAGAATTTTGTTAAGTTTTTGTTAAGCGTATTGTGACCAAATTTTACGAACTCCAGACGGTATAATCTCACAAATCAACTTGATAATAGTATTACGGAAAATAATACTATAACTTAATTTAAATTACAGTTTAAAATAATTCCACGTCAAAATGCTCACTAGTTTTTTATATTTGGAGATGAGCATCTGAATAAAGAATTAGTATTAATAAAGTTGAAAGTAAAATGAGAAAAGAATAAATAAATTGCTTAGCTATATATACATCATGTTACTGAGGAACTGCAAAATATCATTAGACGCAAGAGCCATAGCTTTGCCATTAATTTACCCCAAAATCTACGTTTAAACCGAATGACATTATCAACCAATTTCTGGATTATCAATAGAAATGAAATAGTAAGGCATCAAACTAGTTAAATTCTCAGTATAGAGATAAGAACATACCTATCAAATTGTTGGAACTAAGGTCTAATTCCTTAAGCAGTGTGATATTCCACTAAAGTAGTTGCTTGACAAGTTAATACTCTCAAGTTGTGGACATTGGTACAAATTCGATGGTATATCTCCTTCCAATTTGTTAAACGACAAGTTAAGTAGTTTGAGTCTTTGAAGGTTCTACTAACAACAAATTAAAAAATGGATAGAGGAATAGTACCATGAAAAAAGTTATAACTCATATCAAGATAAGCGAGTGAAGAAAGATTTCCAATTTCCTGTGGAATGCTTCCTTCGAGTCCCATATCAGAGATATTTAATTTAGTGACCCTGCTACGACGTGAATCACAAGTAACTCCTCTCCACGTGCAAAACGAGGTTCCACTGCTCCAATTATTTTTCAACATATTGTAAGGATCTGAAGTGATGTGGGATTTGAAGGCAAGAAGTATATATTCATCACTTTTGATTTGAGTTATGTTGTGTGCAGCAGAGAGGCTAAGACATGAAAACAATAAGAGAAGCGAAAGAAGGGAAAATGGGGAAAATGCATCCATATTGTGAGTGCTAATTGTGTGAGAAAACAAGAAGCCTACAAATGCCATTTATATTCAAATCTAAAACACTTCTTGTGAGCCTAAATGTGTTTCACATTTTCATGGATAAATTAAATTTGCAATATTTAATGGTACGTGAAATTGAATCACACACATGTATGTTAACATTGATCATTAGAGGAAGAATCATTGTGAAATTGAATTTGCAATATTTAATGGTTCGGTATCGCGATAATCACTGAATAATAATTGCTTAATCTAATTGTATTAACTTTTTAAAGGTTTATAATTTTCAGAAATTGATTGAAAAATGATATATAGTTGTTTCCATTTGAAAAAGGGATTTAAGCATAAGACCAAATGTGCATCACATATTTATAATACAGTGTACAAGTGGTGTTCAAAACCCACCAATTAATATAGTGGGTTTGGTTGGAGAAGTGTGGTGATGGGTTATGGAAGTGGATTTATAGTTGGAATTGGAATTGGTTACATTATTGTTAGAAATGGAAGGCCAAGATGCTTAGTGGAATTTTTTTCTTCCTAAATCTACCATAAATATAAAACGAAGTGGGTTTTGATCCATGAAATAATAAAAATTTGAACTTAAATATAAAAGAGTAATTCTATTCATAGCCTCCCGTTTTACTCCCTATAACCCCTTATATAAAATAATATTAAAGAATATTCTCTGATATCTCTTAAACTCAGTCTCCTCGTCTCTAGTTCTCTGACTCGCGTCCTCTCATATCTGTTCACATGAAATTCTCAGCTTGAAATGAATCTTTTTTAAGTCTTAACCACCTTCGATTACAGATGTAAAAACAAATCTGAAAACTGGTTGAAGAATCAGTATTATTCAAGTTGAAGAAATAATGTCAGTTGAATTGAAATGGGTTCACTATTTCACACGACAAATCTCTTGAATATTATTTTAATGGTTTGATCGTGATAATGGCAGAACAACTTATGAATGTAAGTTGATTCTGAATCATCCCATGAGAGTCAATTTCACCTAGATTCAATCTTATGTGGCAATGAAAAATGTCAAGTTGTGGGACTATTCAAATTGGATTTGACCGAAATTGTCATATTTCGCCCTATTATCGGTTTTGCAGCTTTGCTTTTAACCCCTTAATAATTAATTGGATTATTCATATCTGATATGTTCGATTTCTGGTGCTATATCTTGCAATAAGTAATCGGATCTCTCAAGATATGGAGTGAAAAATGAATAATTAAATTTCTTAACTATAAACAAATTATTGGGGAGCCCAGTGGCATCTTCTATATGGAAAATTACTCTCAGTTAGTATTTTTCTAGGACGTGATAATTTTCAAAAATCGATTGAAAGGAAAATATAATTGTCTCTTACATAACGGGCAATAGACTTTGACTTATGCATGAGACTAAAATGTGTATCACATATTATTTCCAATTCTCATGGTTAGTTACGATATACCAAACTCTTTCACTAAAGTTTTGGTGTAAAGAGTAGTGCACACATATTTACAATGAGAATAAATAAATCAATAAAATTTACAAATGTGGTAAAAAATTTACCCCCTCCAGAATTCAATCACGGACATATTTTGTTCCCTTTTCTACTAACATAGCCTCCAACGACTCATATAGAGTTATTTAATCGAAGAATTTGAAGACAGCTATAATTAATTTAACAATCTTTTCATGATCAGAAAGTTTGAAGAAAGCAAAAAATATGTTTAGACGTCGAAATTATTAACACGCCAAAGATAAAAACTTTTCGAAATAATTAATATGCTGAATTAATTAGGTAATTACTTTAATTGAACTCCCCAGGCCCAATTAATCACTAATCCTCTTTTTGGTAATTTTTTTTTTTTAATATTACTTCATCCCTTCACGATAAATATGGTGTAGAAAGAAGAACATGGATTTAAAGAAAATTTTAAAAAATGTGTATGGAATAGAGAAAGATCCCATGAAAATTGAATTGTTAATAAATAATGTGCGGGATGACTTTTTTGGTAAATATTGAGATAAAAGTATAAAATTATATGTCCATGAAAAAATCACATTTATTGTGGACGGAGAAAAATGACAAAACGATAGCATGGACGAAGGGTCGACCTGTAACACCCAGCATTTTCACTGCAGTATATATATTATTAATATTGTTTTCTATGATTTTAAAGAAGAAAGAGAAGTCTCAATTTTTATGTAAAACCTGAACTTAGTTATTTAACGAGCAGATTATATCGGGATTTTTTAAAAATCATAGAAGCCCGAGTATTTCATGATTTTAAGGTTGATAGGATTTTATGCAAAAAGCCCAATACTTAGCATTTTGGCTAGCAATTTTATTTGAATGTGAAGTAGCCAGAGCCCAATTTGTGTATATGAATTCAGTTTTTAAGTATAAAAACAATAGCTATTTGGTTGGGCTAAGAATATTAAGAAATGATGAGGAAGCCCAAACCCAACATTCTTTCCTTAAGCAGATTAGTCAACCTTAAATTATTCAGATTATTAATTCAGATTAGTTATTCTTCATACACGTAGCATTTAGCTTCCACGCAGCTGCTCACACAAACCGACTCAAGTCAGTATAAGCTTCATCCCTCAAGCGTTGAACCATTTTCTTCATTCTGCAAAATCTTAACTACTACTCCAGTAAACATCCATCCAACACACAAATTACACACAATCATCCACAGCAGACATCAAAGAAGGTAGTCTTTCTTTTCAATACAGTTAACTTTATATCATAAAGGCAGCAACCAAGAACTGTGATGAGTAATAACTATAATCACATATGCAATCCTGACTTCATAAACACAGTTCCAATTTCTTAATAACAATAAAGAAATAGATTTATCACATATAAAAATCGGATCTTGAGCAGTAGCCACTCCGAGAGACACCTGAAATAGAAAAACTAGGGATTGATTAGTTTGAGGTATTAGAACTGAAATAGGTTATTGAAATAGAAAATAAAGAAAAAGAGAAAAGAAGAAGGAAAATAATTAGAACAAGGGAAAGGATGGCAGCAGCAGCAGCAACCGCGAGCCACCGCGACGGAGGCGCGACTGGCGGCAGCGACCGCCGGCACTGCCCACGCCACGGCGGTCCGCGGTGGCCGCCAGTAGCACAGAGAGTTTGAGCGAGAGAGAGTAAGACAAAGACAGAGAGACACGGACATGAGAGAAAGTAGAGCGAGATAGAGGCAGGGAGAGAAGAGCAGAGCGGCGGCGACCGCCGGCGCTGCATGCGCCGCTGCGGCCGCTGCAAGCAAAGGGGCAGAGAGAGAGATCGAGATTAAGAGCGCAGAGAAGGCAGAAAGAGAGATCGAGAGACAGAGAGAAAAAGAGGGAGAAAGAGAAGCTTACCTGAGATGGAGTAGGTGGCAGTGCGACGGGGACAACGGTGGCAGTGAAACTCGCCGGATGACTGGAGTTGAAGGGGGGAAAATTAGAAACCCTAGGTTGATTTTGAATTAAGAATTGGGGAAAAGGGAAGGAAAGGAAGAAGAAGGGGAGAGAGACGCCGGCCTCGCCGCGCCCGAGGCGGCGAGGACTGGCGACGTCGCCGGGCGAGAGGGAGAGGGAAAGTGAGAGACGCAGGTGAGAGAACAGAGAGAAATGGAGTCTGCGTAAAAAGAAAAAGAAGGAAGAAGAGAGATGTTGACTTTAGTATATTCTAGACTTAAGTTCTATTTAGTTTTTATTTATTTTGATTAATTGGGCTTTGAGAATTTCATATTGGGTTTAAATAATACTTGGGCCATTAATTGCTATTGGACCTTAGTAATAAATTAGATTAGGGGCTTAATTATTGGTTTGGGTCCTTAATTCATTTATTAATTGAGATGAGTTTATTTTAATTTAAGCCTATAAATATGTATAAAGGATTATTAGCTATTTGCTAATAATTGGCTTGATTTATTAAATGGCCTAGACATATAATTAAATTATGCTATTACTCTATGTAATTATGCATAAATTAGACACTATATTATTATAGAATCAAATTCTTGAAAGAAGAGAAAAATAGATTTATATTATTTCCAGTTAATAGCTATTTATTAAATTAGAATGAGTAGAGTTATGATTAACGCTAGAGTTATGAGTATTGCAGTTTAAGTTTATGTTAGTTTTTGTTGATAAGTTTGCCGGATACCAACTAATCTTCATACCATAAATCCCAATAGAGCTATCATCTTAAAACCAACATAAGTATTCCTTTTAAATCAGTCCATATCATTTTCCTCATTATTTATTAGTCAGTTTTTTATACTGAATGTCAGATACAAGCAAGGGTAAAGCAATAGTTCAGAATTACTAGTATTGTCAGACCACGATCAGGTGGGCTTTCTAAACTCAAAATATGAAGTGCACACTATTTCATGATGTTTACATGAATGAAGTTATATTAAAGTTGTTGACTTGCCAAAACTTTTATGAGCTTGTATGATACCTATCTGGCACCAGAAGTTAATCGAATTCGGATCCTGTTCTATCCAGATGATAGACAGGATTAGTGTACACAAGGGACCGTGAGCCGATCTAGCATATCGGCCGGCCTAGGACCGTGAGCCGGTTTAGCGTATCGGCCGGTCTAGGTTCGTGAGCTGGTTTAGCGTATCGGCCGGTCTAGGACCGTGAGCCGGTTTAGCGTATCGGCCGGTCAGTGACCGTAGAAGGTGGCCACCTTCTCGGCACACAGTTATCATTGCAGATATGGTAGAGTACAAAGAAGTATGTCTGCAGACGCATGCCAAGTTTATGATAATTACAGGGAAGTTTTATAGTTTGGCATGCACAGGTTATTTAAATAAAACTCTTGTGTAATGCTTGAAATGGCAAGTTCAATATATAGCTCTAAGAGCAAGCTTTCAAGCTATTTTGGCATGTGACCATTGAGTACCTTTTTAGTACTCAGCCCTGCATATGTTTTCTAAATGTGCAGGCTAAGCTGTGATGCAGATGGATGTCAGCAGAGCGAAGCTTTGAAACATAAGTACTAAATTAGGCTCAGGATTTCATGTCTTCATACATGTAATCCGCTTAAGTTACTCCGCTGCAACGCTTAGTGCGTTTTACTTTATTGATGTGTTGCAAAGTTTTCAAACTAATAGCTTTGAGATTATGCCCCGTGATACTTAGACAACTTGTCGTTATATTGTTGTAAGTTGTCTACTCAGGAGTTTTAAGAAAAGATTGCTTATGATTACCAAATATTTTGGTAAATTATCGTTTAAGCAGGTTAGTGATTTTTATTGAGATCTATTTTCTTTTTCATTTTCTTATTTTGTTTTCAGTCACACTTTTTCCCGACTTAACTATTCACTAGCTTAGGTCGGGCTGTGACACGACCCAACTCGAAAAGTAAGTCCACCAACCCAGCCCAGCCCAATAATCACTTTTGCATACAAAACCTTTTTGGGCCTGAGGCTCAATGGCCCAATCTAGTTGGGTCAATTCATTTTTGACATTTAAAGGCGTGAAAGGTGCTATGTATCGGATGTATAATGAAAAATTTAATAAAATTTGAAAAATGGTGTCATAACAGTAAAATTTAATCGTCTCAAAAAAAAAAAAAAAAAAAAAAGTAAAATTCAATAAAATTTGAAAAAAAAATTTTGTTATCGGATGTATAATGATACAAGAAAATACAAAAATTCTTAAAATGCAACCCTTAAAACTACTACAAATTAGAAACTTTAATGTGCTTTAATCACCAATTGGAATGAAATGTCTTATTTTTGCGAAGACCATGAATATATGATAGAATGAGAAAGGAAAATTTCAAACATCGAAAGATCTAATTTTGTAAAAAAAATTCAACTTGGTTAACTCACTCGGAATTTCCCCATCCAATCTATTTGATGACAAGTATTGTGAAACAAATTCAAGTATCTAAGGGAATTAAGATTCCCTGAAGAATGGCAAAAAGAAGACCGCCAACTGTTCGACAAAAAGCCCAAAAGAAAACAATCACTTTTCAAAGAATACCCACAACGAAGAATGAAGAAAAATGTAAGAAAATCAGCAAAATCACTGTCGTTTTTTTTCGTGTGATGGCTTCTGGGGAGGCTTAGATCAATGCCTCACTTAGCAGCAGGAAATAGTATTCTGTTTCTTTGATTTCCATGAAACAAGAGAGGACCCTAGGAACACAGCAAAACCTGTGACTGAGCGTCGAGTGGTGGGGCAGGATGCCCAATCTGCATCAGAAAAAGCAGACAAATGCAAACTAGACTCCTTGGCAAAGAAAAGTCCATGCCCAACTGTTCCTTTGAGGTACTTAATCACACGTTCTGCTGCTGCTAAATGACCTTCACATGGTTTAGAAACAAATTGGCTTAAGTTGTGTACAGCAAAAGTAATATCAGGTCTTGTCAAACTGAGATAGAGTAGTCTGCCAATCAGTAGTTTATTGAAAATGATGCCCAATCCATGCACTTTTGTGTGCAACTTTTGTATTTTTGTATTTTACATCATGCATATTTATATTCAATGTTATGCATCCTAAAAAAGCATTACAAGCTTAAAAGATGCAAAGGCAGGTATCTTTGTGGGATTTGGAAGCAATTCCCGATTGACAGAACTCGGAGAGCATGCCTACGTACAGAGGATCCCAGAGAACTCAAAACTGATGATCCCTTCCCGTGGGCCCAATATACTTCTCGATGGTATATCTCCTTCCAGCTTCGTATGGTGCCTGACGAGGAAACCGTCTTCCAACTGATATGAAGCATAATGGGCAGCCATAACAAGTTGTTCTTGGAGCTTTGTGAAGGCAAAAGGTGATTCCATTGGAGCTCCTGTTTTCAGGCTAATGTTTTGGATATTCTGCTGCATCGTCTGTTGATCCTTGAAATCCACAGCTATCTGTTCTACAAAATGTGAAAGCCGAGTTTAGTTTAGGCACTCAAAAACCATTGAATAAATGCATTTATGCCTCTTTCATTCCGTACTTGTCTTTGGCTTTTTTATGCCATTGTTCATCTTAGCCTTGAGGATAGATCAATGTTTTTGTAAGATTATATGTCAGCTAATAAATATTTAAACTCTGCTGCAAGCTTAGTTTGGAAAAGAAATCACGATGCTCATGGCTCTGAACCTCAGCGCCTCCCCCTTCGCCGCCATGTTCACGTTGGCGACACCAGTGTCGTGGGAAGACGGCGAGTGGAAGATCATGATTATCCAAAAAACATAAGAGTCAAAAATAAGAGATGAAAAAGAATGATTAATATAGTTAATATAGTTAGCCTTGAGGATAGATCAATGTATTTGATTAGAGGTTGCCGATTAAGTAAAGTGAAATGTGTTGTTAAAATGTAGTGAAAAATAAATGATTGAGTTATCCGTCTTTTTGATGAAATGAAAAAGTAATTTTAAAGATCGCGCGACGGGGACCTGAAAACCTGAAAGAGGAGGCGACGTTGATGATGAGATAAAATTAAAACTTAGCAAACTTTGAACATAAACAAGTATTTTGTATAAACTCAAAAGCACAAACTCACAAGTAGCAATCATAAAACAACAATCTGATGTCTGGAAAAGAACAAAAAAGCAAGAAAGAAAAGCTCATAATATATATTTGTCTTGAATCAACTTCTCCTCTGTGTTGGAGTAGCTCTCTTCCTTGTCTTGTTCTTGTTGTATGTATATCCAACACCAAAAAAGAATTCCACCAACCATCTTGGCCTTCCAAATCGAATAATCCAACAACCAATTCCAATTCCAACTATGAATCCACTTCCATATCCCATCACCACACTTCTCCATCCAAATCCATCTATAAATCCATACTCATCTTCTTCTTCTTCTGGCTGCATCTGCTGCTCATTCTTCTCGTTGCATTTTCTCGTCAATGGAACTCCACACAATCTCAAGTTTCCCACGTATGAATCATTCTCAAATGTGGAGAACTGGTTAGACTGTGGTATTTGCCCCACGAGATCATTCATCGAAAGGTTTAATTTCTCAAGAAATGTCAATCTTGTCAATTCACTTGGAATTCCTCCCTCCAATTTCTTCGATGACAAGTCCAATGATTCAAGCACACTTATATTTCCAAGAGATGCAGGTATGTGTCCCATGAGATTATTGTGGGACAAATTCAAGTATCTCAAAGAATTCAGATTACCTATGGAATCTGGAATACTACCAGAGAAATTGTTGGAGGATAAGTCAATGGTTGTAAAGGTTTTCAACAGCCTCGTCAATAACAGATCCAAACCTTTCAAGGTGATTCTCATCTCCACATACCTTAGAAAAGAGTCATCATCACTACTTGTAATTAGATCTGTCTTATTTTCCTTCACATCCATCATTGCTCTAAAGTTCTTGAAATATGTTTGAGGGAGAGACCCCACAAATTCATTGTCAGATATATCTAAAACTTGCAACTTTTGAAATGGAAGGTTGCTTCGTGAAGCCAGCGACATGTTACCATCAAACTTGTTGGACTTCAATATGAGTACTCGAAGCTTAGGAAGACCTTCCATCCAAAACGGAAATTTGTCTCGTATTCTATTATTTCCAACGTCGAGACCCTTCAGACTTTTGCAATTGATTAAGGATTTAGGTAATCTTCCTTTCAATTTATTACCACTCAAATTGATGGACTGAAGACTACACCCATTGATAAATATTGATGGAATGAGGCCACTAAAGTTATTTGCATTTAAATGAAATATGGACAACGATTTGCTCAAGTTTCGAAAGCATTGTGGAACTGTCCCTTCCAAACTGTTATTTGAGAGTAGAAGAAGCTGAAGGGATGTCAAGTTGCAGATGCAGAATGGAAGCTCACCATTTAATTTGTTGGAAGAGAGGACTAAATACTTCAAATTTGATAGATTCCAAATGGTGGATGGTATTGGACCTGGAAGTTTGAGAAGTCAACGTAGATATATATTGCTTTAGAGACAATCTGGATACATAAAGAAACATGGCAATGAAGAAATACATTTTATGCACGTGTAGTATTTTGATAGAAATTAAATTATCTCTTCTATTCTTATATCACCCATGCATGTCACATATATTCAATGGCATCTTAATTTAATATAGCATTTGTTAACATTGATCCTTAAAATTAATAGATTTACAATATGGTTGGAAACAACAAATCCAACTATTGTTAAAGTATTTGGTTGGCAAAGGAATTAGACAAATTGCATATCTTATCTTAACAAATGTAAAATATTAAAAAGACTAGTTCAAACAAAAATGGCCAAAGATCCGATCAAGGTTGTAAAAAAGTTATTATGTCAAGTTGCATATAAAGAATGAAAGCTCACCATTTAATTTGTTGGAAGAAAGGTCTAGCTCCATCAAATTTGATAGATTCCCAATGGTGGATAGTATTGGACCTAAAAATTGAAGAACCCTTCATTTCAATCACTTTAAAGATGGAGGATAGTAAGAAACACATTTTATTTTGCACTTGAAAACATACGCTGAAACTTTATTATTTGATAAATGCCTCTAAAGTATAAATCAATTAGCAATGCACACAAGATATTTTGTTACAAATCTTATATTTCCCAGTATCACGAAGACATGCACACCAAGTATACTTGATGACATCATAATTTAACAAATCATCTGTTAACATTGAGAAAATAGAGGATTCAATATGGCTGGAAACAGAAAATCCATATGCTGTTAGAGTATTTATCTAACTAAGCATAAATTAGTTATATGAGAAGAGGCCAGCAAGCTAAGAAAACAAAATAAGCTAAAGATAGGGATGCCAAGTTGTAGATGGAGTGGAAGCTCACCATTTACTTTGGCAGATAATTTGAAATATCTTTTCAACAAATGTATCTAAAACCAACAAATTAGGAAATGGACAGACATATAATTTATGCAATGTTCCATATATCTCATTTTTCTAAACTGATTTATAATTGAACTAAAGATGGCCTAAAGTTTTCATAGCATTGTGGAATTTCTTATTCCCAAGATATACATAATCAATCTCTTTGATTGCCAAGTCGTAAAAGAATTGATTTGATTATTATAACACGACCACAAAAATAATAAGTATAATTAGAACACTATATTTAATGGTTCGTTTTTGTCAATTTGAATACATTATTAGGTGAATATTAAATGGTAATTGTTCAATCCAAATAATTTGACTCGGTTCAATTTAGTCTTGGCAATGGTTCAATTAAGTGGGGCCTCTGATATATACAAATTGGTTTTCAGTTGTTAAAATAAAATTAAAAAGTCATTTTTTTTTATCAAAGCATACGGTTTATTGCTAAAAGATTAATGTACAAGAATTTATATCTAACCTATTCAATGCAGAGTCATATATAGTTAATCTAACCAATCTAAAATCATAATTACTATTAGAAAATTAGTTAGTGGTGTGCTTTTTCTAATTATATGAAAGTGAATATATATTGTCATATATATGGGCTAATTTGTAAACAATTCTATTTAATTAGATCGATGTAAACCGAGTTAAGTATAGAAAAAGAGAGAGAAATAATAATAATAATAATAATAATAATAATAATAATAATAATAATAATAAATAAGAGCCCAACGTAGTAATCATGAGCAATATATCTTGTGATATGGGCTAAGTAGTGGTCAATAATTCGGTTTAGAGTCTACCAAAGTAATCATGAGCAATATTAATTAAGCTTTGTGGGCCCTCTGATATTTACAAATTGGTATTAAGTTGTTAAAATAAAATTAAAATGTCATTTTTTTAATCAAAGCATACGGTACGTTTATTGCAAAAAGATTAATGTGCAAGAATTTATATCTAAACAATTCAAAGTCATATATAGTGATCATGCAAAGTTTTATATAGTTATGAATTGAGCAATATCAATTAAGTTTTGTGGGCCCTACGATATATATTTACAAATTGGTATTAAGTTGTTAAAATAAAATTAAAATGTCATTTTTTTTTTAATCAAAGCATACGGTTTATTGCAAAAAGATTAATGTGCAAGAATTTATATCTAATCAATTCAAAGTCATATATAGTCATGCAAAGTAATAAGTATATAGTTAATTTCATAACGAAGCGTGACTCAATTGGTAAAGTTCTCCACTTCCAATTAATAGATTAGGGATTTGAATCACTATTGGGAAAATGAAAATTCGTTATTAATCTTTTTTTTTTAATAAAAAAGAGAGTAATAGTTGATTTAAAATATGCCTAGAATTTTGGAGACAAGAAGCCTACAAATGCCCTTTATATTCAAATCTAAAACTGTTCTTGTGAGCCTAGAATTTTTGGAGACTACTTATTCCGGCACATAAGAGTGTGCATTGTCATTTTTGGACACTAATTTTTTTATTTCTTACTTATATTTTTTAATAAAGTCAATCACTTTTTCAACTTCCAATACACTTATTTAACATTTTATTAAAACTCATGCCACAAAAAATGATGCACACTCTTATGGAACGGAGGGAGTATTAATTTACAAGACAACTCAAATTGCAAGTCATTATTTGACCTATGTGACAATGCCGCGTGGAAGTCGACCTAATGGTAAAAGTAGGACCGTAACTTTCAATATTTTTCAGAAAGAAGACTATATGTTACGGAATTTGAAAATGAGGACTATATGTTACGAAGTTTGAAAATGAGGACTATAACTTTCATTTTTTATAATTACACTCCTATTTAACACATCAAATAAGGGCCCGAAATAGGAGTGTAAATGTAAAAAATAAAAGTAATAGCCCTCATTTTCAAATTCCGTAATATATAGTCCTTATTTTCAAATTTCGTAACATATAGTCATCTTTCTGAAAAATATTGAAAGTTAAAGTCCTGTTTTTACCATTAGATCCGTGGAAGTGAAATCATTGAGCCACAAAATTTGACTTCTAATCAAATTACTATCAATTCATCAAAAATATTATAGAAACTTATTTTTGCGGATTAGTTTAGATGGATAAAAGTAAGTGTTAATAGATAAAAATGCCCATTTTCTTAAGTTTTTTATGAAAGGGTCTTCTTTAATAATACATGTATTCTATTGGTTCTTAGATAAAAATATCATTCAATCAAAAATAGTTTTTATAAAAAAATTAGACAACCCAAAATTCTTTTCCATATTTTTGAATTATTTCAAAAACTAAATTATTATTCCAATCAAGTCAATAAAGCATAATTAAAAAAATGGCATAACAAGATAGTGAAAGAATGAAATTGAATGACATTATCAACTAATTTCTAAATAAAAAATCATGAACGTCAAAGTTGTAAAATTTCTTTCGAATAATATAATTTATTAAAAATGGACGTGTATCAATAATAAACTAAGTAAAGATCTTCTATATTTCTTATAGAAAAGTCGGGATATCACACGAGCTGATAGGATTACCATATAAATAAATATATTCTATTAACAACAAATTAAAAATAGATAGAGGAAATAGAACCATGAAAAGAGTTTCCATTTATATCAAGATAAACAAGTGAAGACATGTAATACCCCGAATTTTTCTCAATGTGATTTTAGAAGAATGATTGGGTTTAGCATTAAGTCGATTCGCACCCCGGAGAAAAATATGCTATTTCCAACAAAGAATGTATTGAAAGCCCTAAAGCAAAATGTTTTCCAATTTTATGCTTTACTTTTTTATATTTTTGAATTATTTCAAAAACTAAATTATTATTCCAATCAAGTCAATAAAGCATAATTAAAAAAATGGCATAACAAGGTAGTGAAAGAATGAAATTGAATGACATTATCAACTAATTTCTAAATAAAAAATACATGTATCCGCGTAGCCTACTTTTCTCCATTTTATAGCTAAGGCCCTTATCGTTTCTAATCTCAGCTTACTTTCTTCACTCCCAATTTGAAGAACAACTTTCGCAATCCCTTCAGACTTTCTTTACCATCACAAACATCTATTTACAGCAACCCACTCCCAACCATAATCTGGAGAAATCAATTTATCTCACAAGAGGTAAACCTACTAACATATACACTCAATAATCAGTCATTCATTTCACAAAGAAGACCATCACCGATGGCATAAACATATTTCATATTCAGAAATCAACACACATACCATGTTATTTTCTAGATTTTGAATTGCACAATATGTTGAAAAGCCATCTTTTTCATGTTTTTGTTGGCGTGTGTGTGTGTATGTGTGCTGCTGTGTGCGTGAGTTCTTAGAGCTGTCGTCGTCGTTGTGGCGAGTCGGGCAGGTTGGGATCGAGAGAGAACAGGGGAGGATCGGCGGCGGCAGCGGCCTGATGCTCCTGCTGCCCGTCGATCCAGAGAGAGAGGGGGGTGGACGGCGGCTGGACGCGGGGCTGTTCGGCGGTGATAGCGGCGGTCCGGCTGACCGTGGTTGTCGATCAGAAGAGAGAGAGGGGAAGAAGGCGGTGGTTCGGCGGTTACCTCGCCGGAAATCGCAGGGGGAAAGGATTTAGGGATTTTTTTATTTGCAGATTTGGGGTATTTGCAGGAGAGTAGGAGAGAAGAGGAAAAAGAAAGAGATGAGAGGGCGGTGGTGGTACCCGATGCGGCGGCGGCCTCTGCCGCCGGAGGAGAAGGAGAAAGAGAGGAGAGGGAGCTGCGTGAGGGTGTCTGTGTGTCGTGAGAGAGAACAAAAAGGGGAGAGAGAGACGTATAAGAAAAAGAGAGAGAGAGAGAGGGGTTGGGCTAAAGTTTCTGGGCCGGTTTTGTTCTTATAAATTGAGTTGGGATTAATTTTTAGTTGGGCTCATGGTTTTATTTGTTGGGTTTTAACTTATTGGGTTTGCCCATTGAATGTATTAATTAAATCAATGATTCAAGTTCATTTGAACACTGATTTAATTAATTAAATCTTCACTAATTATTTCGTTACAAGTGTTATTATAGGCACATGATTGTTTGATTATATGTTTTTATTTAAAAGTTAAAGTCTTACAAATGTTTGTAAGCAAAATATTTTTAAGTTGATTTATGCTCAAGATGAGTTTTTAAAGCAAAAGCCGAGCAAGGGTATTATTGAAACCCTTAGCCAAGAAAAATGATTTCAAGTTTTGTGTTGATTTTTGAAAACCCGGGTGTTGCGAATCTAGTTAGAAAATGATGACAAGTCATGAAGGTTAAGCTTGATTTTAGGACTATGAGTTTAAGTTAAGAACTTATCTTGTAGGTCCTACAGAAGAGGATATTTAGGCTCTTGGTCAGTTGAGTTATATTGTTTGGATTTTCTCCAAATCAGGTGAGGCTTTATTTACGAAATGTATGTTTGAGCTAATAAGCTCGGTTTTTATGAAATGTTAAAGTTGATGGTTCATGCTTAAAATGTTTTTGCTCTCTATTGGTTATTGCTTCTACCAGAACATTGTTGGCTCCGCCAACCAGAACATTGTTGGCTCCGCCAACCAGAACATTGTTAGCTCTGCTAACCAGAATTGTGTACGTACACCAGAACCTGTTGTCTCGAGAGATCGGTGACAACCAGTTGTAGATAGCATGCCCAATAGATGGCCAGGAAAATATGAGCTCAGATTATTTTAGTATGCATGGAATGACTCACTTTAAAAACATTCTGTGTTATACTGTTTAAGGCATGAATTATCTTTTTAAGTAAATGATTTTTAAACATTTTTAAATGGCTCAACCCACTGAGTACACTAGTACTCAGCCTTGCAATTATTTTCAAAACCTTTTGCAGATTGAGCAGCTGGTGGTGACGTGCGAGGCTGAGGAAGGGTTATTGCTATGAATTTTGAAGAAATGCTATGTTTACTTCCGCTGAAATAAATTCACTTAGTGGATATTATCTGATGTCTAATTATATTAATACTTTTATTCATATTTCTAATATGAATTTCATTCTCCGTCACTTTTCTAGCGATTGTTTTCCGCATCTATTATATGCTTAGTATGAGACGTTGTCTTGGTCTCAGACCTTCGAACTTCCGATCCTGATAGGGAGAATAATTATGTTATAATGTCGTACTTGTTTTCATTTAAATACGGCATAATGTCCAACCCTCAGGGCTCATGATTACCTATTTTATTCAAGTAAAGCTTAGTAGTCCTGTCACATAGCCCATTTCTTATTCTCCCGGGAAATCAGGGCTGTCACAAGACAGATTTCCAATTTCTAGTGGGATGCTGCCTTCGAGTCTCACAAGTCATACCCCAGCTAGAGTTCTAAATAAGTCACTCTATTATCCATGTGAAAAAGATATTACACTGCTCCAATTATTTTTCAAAATATTAGAGTATGTTTTCCTTTTTCTTTTATCGAGAAAATATATTACACAACTTTTTTTTTATATAAATCTATTTTTCCTTGCAATTTATTAACACTCAAATTGTTAGACTCAAAAATACACCCTCTCATAAATATTGATGGAATGGGGCCACTAAAGTGATTTGCATTTAGATGAAATATGTCCAAAGATTTCCAAACTGTTATTTGAGAAAATAAGAATTTGAAGGGATGTCATGTTGCACATGGAGAATGGAAGCTCACCATTTAATTTGTTGGAAGCGAGGTCTAGCGAGTACAAATTTGATAGATTCCCAATGGTGGATGGTATTGGACCTGAAAATTGGAGAACCCTTCACATAAATCACTTTAAAGATAGAGATGTAAAGCACTCAGATCTTTTGACACAAATTAGCTAAGTCATACAATTCGAAAAAAGTGTTTTCTATTTTTTTTTAAATATCCTTCTTGTTCTATTTCATATTGTGCATGCATTGGCAAAGGAATTAGACAAATCTTATCTTAACAAATGTAAAATATTAAAAAGACTAGTTCAAACAAAAATGGCCAAAGATCCGATCAAGTTTGTAAAGAAGTTATATCATGTTGCAGATGGAGAATGGAAGCTCACCATTTAATTTGTTGGAAGAGATCCATAGCGACGACAAATTGGATAGATTCCCAATGGTGGATGGTATTGGACCTAAAAATTAAAGAACCCTTCATTTCAATCGCTTTAAAGATGAAGTATAGTAAGAAAGACATTTTGTTTTGTACTTGAAAACATACACTGAAACTTTATTATTTGCTAAATGCCTTTAAAGTATAAATCAATTAGCATTGCACACAAGATATTTTGTTACAATCTATCTTCAAATGACTTTATTTCTATTTTAGGGTGTCCCACTTCTTGCAATTTATTACCACCAAACTGTTTGTGTTTAAACGAAAGATCATCAAAGATTTTCTGAAGTTTCGAAAACCTTGTGCAACTGATCCTTCCAAATTGTACGTATTAGAGAGAATAAGTATTTCAAGGAATGTCAAGTTGCTGATGAAGGATGTAAACTCACCACTAAATTTGTTTGAACTAAGATGTAAGTCTTGCAAATTAGAGAGGTTTCCAATAGTAGATGGTATTGGACCTGAAAAGAGGAAAAATTATGAAGAACATAAAATAACCAACTTCAAGACTCCACTTAAAGAAGAGGATGATGTAAGCTTAGCACTAAATTTGTTTGAACTAAGATATAATCCTTCCAAATTTGAGAGGTTTTCAATAGTAGATGGTATTGGACCTAAAATTAAAAAGGAGAAATATTATGCATAACATAAAATGATGTAGGTTGGAGGTTCGAGTCATCCATATGCATGAGTAAGGATGTGTGTGAGTTATAACTCAAAGAAAAATAAAACCTTAATCAATTATCAACAAATCACATCCTTACAGTTGTATGCATTATTGTATAATGATTAGTGGTCCAAATTAAGTTTATACATACAATTAGCCCGAGATAAATTTCAAATTTGACCCTCAAACGCAAAGCACATAAATTAAAGAATTAAATAATATGGGATTAAATGCATGAATTGACCTCATAAATATAGGAATCCACTTACCAGTCAACTTATTTTCACCAAGGTACAACTCTTGAAGCTTGGTCAAGTTCCCAATTTCTGTCGGCACAAATCCACTGAAATTGTTTGTACAAAGACAGAAACTCAAGCTGTGAACACTGCCCCAAACTCGATGGTATTTCCCCATACAACTCGTTGAAAGATATACGAAGCCTCTTGAGTGTATGCAGATTGTGTTTGCACATATCAAAAGGTAAATGTCACGACCGGCCTTAATTAAGGATAATTAATCCGGGAAAACCATGACTGGGGAAGGGAAATTAAGGAGCGGGTTTAGAAAGGGGTGCATAAAAGAATACTCAAAGAGCTTGAATACGCGTGAAATATTCCTTAAAAAGGAAAAAGGCATAGTTCGCATAAAAAGGGTACTCAAAGAACTTGTATACGCGTTATATTCCTTAAAAGGAAAAAGGCATCGTTAGGGGCTTGGCTAAAACATTATCAGAGTTTGCAACGGAAGGTGTAACTGAAATAATCAGTGTTTACAGCGGAATGCATAACTGAGATACATGTATGGAGACATGTATCCTTTCTGAGCCTACTTTAAATTCGACAAAAACTCTACTCAGCAACAACACTTCATCGCCCATCACAGCTCAACCTGCACAAACATAAACATACGAAGGGCTGAGTACAAGAGTACTCAGTGGGCAGTGCCAAGCATATAACATAATATCAACAACAAAACACAACTTCGCATAAGAGGCATAAGTTTCTTTCAAATCCTTTGCTCATTAAACATTTCCATATTCATAAACAGCATGAGCGCATTCTTCATCATTAACAATCATCAACACGCATCGTGTCATGGAGAAGGCCTTCCCCAACGAACACGGGCATCGCGCCGTGAAGGGGGCCTCCCTCAGCGGTCACGGCATCGTACTATTGAGGGAGGCCTCCCCAATAGACGCTGTAACACTGGAATACTGGCATCGCGCCGCGAGAGAGGCCTCTCTCAGCGGACACGGGCATCGCGCCGTGAGGAAGGCCCTCCTCAGCGGACACGGCATCGTACTGTTGAGGGAGGCCTCCCCCAACAGACGCAAGCATCAATCACAGGCATAAACTTATCAGCGTAAAGCATTCAAGCGTAAATAAGCGTAATCAAGCGTAAAGCATAATAAAGCATACCATACTTGAAGATCCAATTTGCATTTTAAAGCATAACACATGCATAGCATTTTATTTACGCGTAAGAAATTGCCCACCTGATAGCAAGGTTTTGCTAAGGTATTTTGACTCCTTGAGTAGTTCTTACTCTCGCGCTTGACCTTAATCACGAGAATATAAAATAAGACATTGATTCGAGGAAAATTCTCAATTAATGAGAAAGCGTAATTAACTATGCATGAATCTGGTATGCATGAACTAATATTCTGAGCCATAATCGGAAATTCTACTATTAATCCTCGTTAATAAATTTAACTAACTCTCATTTATCGCGGTCGAATAAAGATGTAACTCTTCCTTTCTCGTCGAAAATAAAGAACTAACTCGGCTTTAATCGAGGTGTGATCTCATAAAAATTATCGGGCTTTTCAAAATTTAATAAATAATTGAAAACATTTCTCTTGAGTTAAGAATACCAACAATATTCTTACTCGTCTTTCTTTAATAATTGGATTTATAATTAAAATCAATTAAATACTTTTATTGCAAGTAAAAATGCAATTTCATGTCATGCTTAGCATATAATAAGTAATTTACTTAAAATATGCACATAATAATAATACAATATTATTATTATGTAAATCATCTTTTGAGAAAGATAATTAATTAAACTAAATAAATAGTCTAATTAATAAGTATCCATTTTTCTTTGAACTGCAGCCCAGTTAAATAATAAGGTAGCCCATTTCTAAAAAAAAACATAAGCCCAATAATCAATTAAGTGAAAGAGGCCCACTAAAAAGTTAGGCCCAACTGAATTAAATTAGGAAAGGCCCAATTGTAGAATAAAATAAATTAGGCCCAACTGGAACAATATTACTGGACTCAAATAATTAAATAGATCTAGGCTCAAATAAAAAAAAAATAGCAGTCCAACTGAGATAAATAATTCTGGGCTCAATAAAATTATGTTGTTGGGTTCAAATAATTAAAATAGGAAGCCCAAATAAAGCAAGGTCCATTTCTTCTCAATTATTCGGCCCAATTGAAAATAAAAATAAAGGCCCAAAACAATTTAAACAAAGCCCAAGCTTAAAATTCGGCCCAAAAGAAATTAGTGGCCCAAAACATAGCCCAACTAAAAAAAAAACAAAAGCCCAAACCTCTATCTCTTTACTCAACTCTCGGTCTTCTTTTTTTTTTCTCACCCACACAATTTCATAACTCTCTCTCTCTCAAAGAAATACACACACAGACGCACGCTTCGGTTCTCTCTCTCTCTCGATCCCTCTCCAGCCGAGGCGGGCGCCGCCGCCGCTGCCGGCGCGGCCGTGCCTGGCAGAGGGTGGCACACCTTGCCGTCTCACTCTCCTCTCTCTCTCAAGGAGTTGCTCGCCCCTTCCTCTCCAGCCTGCTCGCTCGGCTCCATCCTCCGCACAGGTCGGCTCCTCCTACCCCGGCAGTGCAGCGGCCGTCGGCTCCGGTTGGCTTCGATTTTCGACACTTCAAACCTCAGCGTCGTTCTCTCTCCTCAGCGCAGAGCCCCCAAAATCGTGCCCTAGAGTCAACTACCAGGTTGCTGCCGCCGTTGTCTGGAGCCATCGCCGCCGTCTGGAGTTGCTGCTGCTCGTCCGATGGTCAGCGCCGACTGCTGCTGCTTCGCCGGGAGTCGCCGCCGACTGGAGTTGCTGCTCTCGACCTTGCTCTCTGTTTCTCTACTCCCAAGTCATCTCCCCCTTTCAATCTATGGAGCGGAGGAAAATCCTTACTCCTAATTCAGAAATCGCCTCAGCTCGACGCCGCTCTACTATGAAATTCCGGCGAGCAGGAGAGTGTCCGACGCCCTCATCGATTCTCCGATGAGTAGTAAATCAGGGTAGGGCGGTGTCCGCTGCTCCCCTCTTTCACTCGTGTACACGAACGAGGGAAAGGCCGAGTTCTCGGTCCTCTTAGCTCAGGCGAGAGAGTCACCGCCGTCCACCTCTCGTTCGACGGAATAGTCAAGTCGGCTCCTTCTCGGTACATTGAAACAGGTACAGTAAAATACTCATTTTTCCCCTTATAAATCTAAGTTAGTAATACTCTGCTAAGTTAGTAATACTCTTGATCTCTCTATACATATCGGTTATGCTAGAGATTGAAACTAGGCACTGTGATTTGCTTAATCCATCTATGCATATATATATACACACCTGTATACTATGTATTTCCTTTTAAACATATGCTTGATGATATGATGTATGAACTGGAGCTGAGCTTAGTATATACCTGCTATGCTTGGTGTTCGTTAGCTGTTTGTTGTTGATTTGTATGAGATGAACTAAAATAAGGTTGATACTTTAACAAATACAGGTGAGTAAGGAATGAATGGAGGTGAATGGAGGAAGGTTGCTGCTGAATTGTTTGCTTGAAGAAGTGTTGGCTAGTAGCTTTCAAGAATCGAAGGTGGTGGGGAGAATGTAGTGGAGGAAAGCAAAAGGTGGTGGGCAAAGGATTGTAGTGCACACTTTTCCTTATCTTATCTTGCTTTGCAACATTTTGTTTTTTTTTTTTTTTTAAACTCTCTCTTTCGTGGTGGAATGTTGGTGGTGATTATATAATTAGATAGTGGAGTCAAGATGAATCTAGAGATGATTTGAGAGTTGAATGTATGATCTTCTGGTGCAATCAAGGACTAAAGTCGTTCCACAATAAAATAAAATTCTAGAAATTGTGAAAATAAAAAAAAAACTACTCTTCCAAGTAACGGAAATGGCTGATGGAAAACGGCGGTGGTAATTATGCGTGTATAGTGTGATGTCCTAATTGTAAATAATAATAATAAATCTTCGTGTCTTGGTTACTTAGTGCATCTGCTATTTAATCGCGTTTTTGCAATCAAATACTGGCTTCTGTTCATTATTTGTGTATAAATTAAATACGTAGATTTAATTCATTTCACAAGCCATTTAATATCTAGATTAAATCCGTAGATTTAATCTGCGTTGCAGTCGGAATAATTCCTCGACTTCAAGTAGCACTAATAAATATAATTGCTTCTGTTTTTCGATTAATAAATAACATGACTTTGCTAAGTCATTCATAACTTGGAAATAATAATTATTGAATGGCTCAATAATGCTCGTCGCGTTTTTCTCATACGTAAAAAAAAATATAAAACTAAAATAATAACTCCGTTTCTGATAAAAAAAAAATCAGGACCATAAACTGGATTTATTTATAAAAAAATTGCATTTACCAGTTTTAATCATAATTAAAAGAGCGGGCTACTACATACTACCCCTCTTAACAAAAATTTCGTCCCGAAATTTGCATATCTCTGCTAAAACAATTCGGGGTATTTTTCCTTCATCCTGTCTTCAAGTTCCCGCGTGGCTTCTCTTGTCTGCGGTGTCTCCATAAGATTTTCACTGATGTGATTGAGGCTGATTTCGCAAGTGTCCACGTATTGCTGGCAAGGGAGTGTGGGTGTTCCCAACTGCTGAACCTTGTTGTCTGTTGGGGCATTGCGTGGAGTAGTGACCTTTTTGACCACAATTGTAACAACCGTTAGTCCCAGATCGACAAACACTTCTATGCATCTTACCGCAATTTGGGCAAGGTGAAATTCCTTTCTGACCTTGGTTACCTCCAGTTGGCTCGAGATTAGTCTGTGCCTCGTACCTTGGTTGAATAAACTGTTCGTCCCGTTCCTTTTCTTGCCACACTTTCTTACTAGTCTGATTGACATTGTCTTCGTTGTTGTCCCTCTTGCGCTTCCCTTTGAGAGTATGCGAGGCTGCTGGTGGATCGTTTGGCATTGAGATCAATGGTGGGGCTGACTTGTCTGACGGCATTGCAGCTTCAATGTCAAGTGCCCTGTTCAGAGACTCCGTGTATGAGAGTCCTCCGTGGCTTGCTAGAGCCATCTTAATTTCGTACCGCAGTCCGGCACAAAATTTCTCTGCCATCTTCTCCTCTGTGTCCACTTGTTGTGGAGCAAACCTAGACAGATTGCAGAATTCCTTGTCGTATTCAACCACAGATTTCTTTCCTTGCTTCAACTCGTAGAACTCAGCTTCTTTCATCTTCCTATAGCTTTTCGGAATATATTTATCATATAATCCTGTCTTAAAATCTTCCCAAGTATAACTTGCCCATTGTTCAGGTGTCAGAATTTTTCGTCGTGCTTCCCACCAGAAGTCAGCCGATCCTGTTAGTTGGAAAGAGACGCAAGATAGGCGCTCCTCATCAGTACAACGTAGGAAGTTGAAAATGCGTTCCATTGCACGCACCCAAATCTCAGCTTCAGCCGGTTCACTCGTTCCGTCAAACGTAGGTGGATTTTGCCTTAAAAAGAGTTCTTCGACTCTCCTAGTCGGGGGCGGAGGGGGTGGGTTATGTCCTCGAGCATCTTGTGGTTCTTCGGGTACAGCGTTACGGTTTCTGCGATTGTTATTGTTTCTCGCAGGGCGTCCTCTCTTAGGCGGCATTCTGATAGCAAAGATGTGCCAATTAGTACACTCTAGCATAATCTAATACAAACCTAAAAAAAAATTCTTGTAAAGGTCAACTTATTCTAACTTGTAAACAAGTCATAACTCCAATGACAGCATTGATGTAGTAAGTTCTAAGGGTCCTTAGCATCTCATATCCATGAGGCATATCAATTCTTAAGCATATAATATCTCATCATCTAAATTGGATACTTAAGCATAAGTCATGGAGATTCATAGCGGCTATAAAATCATGAGCTTAAAAAAATTTATTCTATACGTATCACTTATCTTGTTGCCTTCACTATAACCACCAAAAGATACAGTCGAATTTCTTCTACGTTTGCTTCTATGTTCTGTCGTAGTGGTGATCTCATATCTTAATAGCTCTATGTTCATAGGGATTTATTCCATAGGCATACTTAATCATACTTGCGTAAATCATTTCAGTCAATAACAACATAACATAGCTATTGACTGTTACACACTTTGCTATTACGATAGTTCTCACTTTTTGTAAACATTCACTCAAAACTTGGAAGAGTTTACCATTCTGCTTCGTTGAGTGTGATGCGATGAAGTGCTGAGCTTTGTCGATTGAACTCTAGACACTTTAGTGATCCATTCTAAGTTTGGCTTAAATAAACTCTTAGGCTCAGAGCAAACGAACTGCTCTGATACCACTCTGTCACGACCGGCCTTAATTAAGGATAATTAATCCGGGAAAACCATGACTGGGGAAGGGAAATTAAGGAGCGGGTTTAGAAAGGGGTGCATAAAAGAATACTCAAAGAGCTTGAATACGCGTGAAATATTCCTTAAAAAGGAAAAAGGCATAGTTCGCATAAAAAGGGTACTCAAAGAACTTGTATACGCGTTATATTCCTTAAAAGGAAAAAGGCATCGTTAGGGGCTTGGCTAAAACATTATCAGAGTTTGCAACGGAAGGTGTAACTGAAATAATCAGTGTTTACAGCGGAATGCATAACTGAGATACATGTATGGAGACATGTATCCTTTCTGAGCCTACTTTAAATTCGACAAAAACTCTACTCAGCAACAACACTTCATCGCCCATCACAGCTCAACCTGCACAAACATAAACATACGAAGGGCTGAGTACAAGAGTACTCAGTGGGCAGTGCCAAGCATATAACATAATATCAACAACAAAACACAACTTCGCATAAGAGGCATAAGTTTCTTTCAAATCCTTTGCTCATTAAACATTTCCATATTCATAAACAGCATGAGCGCATTCTTCATCATTAACAATCATCAACACGCATCGTGTCATGGAGAAGGCCTTCCCCAACGAACACGGGCATCGCGCCGTGAAGGGGGCCTCCCTCAGCGGTCACGGCATCGTACTATTGAGGGAGGCCTCCCCAATAGACGCTGTAACACTGGAATACTGGCATCGCGCCGCGAGAGAGGCCTCTCTCAGCGGACACGGGCATCGCGCCGTGAGGAAGGCCCTCCTCAGCGGACACGGCATCGTACTGTTGAGGGAGGCCTCCCCCAACAGACGCAAGCATCAATCACAGGCATAAACTTATCAGCGTAAAGCATTCAAGCGTAAATAAGCGTAATCAAGCGTAAAGCATAATAAAGCATACCATACTTGAAGATCCAATTTGCATTTTAAAGCATAACACATGCATAGCATTTTATTTACGCGTAAGAAATTGCCCACCTGATAGCAAGGTTTTGCTAAGGTATTTTGACTCCTTGAGTAGTTCTTACTCTCGCGCTTGACCTTAATCACGAGAATATAAAATAAGACATTGATTCGAGGAAAATTCTCAATTAATGAGAAAGCGTAATTAACTATGCATGAATCTGGTATGCATGAACTAATATTCTGAGCCATAATCGGAAATTCTACTATTAATCCTCGTTAATAAATTTAACTAACTCTCATTTATCGCGGTCGAATAAAGATGTAACTCTTCCTTTCTCGTCGAAAATAAAGAACTAACTCGGCTTTAATCGAGGTGTGATCTCATAAAAATTATCGGGCTTTTCAAAATTTAATAAATAATTGAAAACATTTCTCTTGAGTTAAGAATACCAACAATATTCTTACTCGTCTTTCTTTAATAATTGGATTTATAATTAAAATCAATTAAATACTTTTATTGCAAGTAAAAATGCAATTTCATGTCATGCTTAGCATATAATAAGTAATTTACTTAAAATATGCACATAATAATAATACAATATTATTATTATGTAAATCATCTTTTGAGAAAGATAATTAATTAAACTAAATAAATAGTCTAATTAATAAGTATCCATTTTTCTTTGAACTGCAGCCCAGTTAAATAATAAGGTAGCCCATTTCTAAAAAAAAACATAAGCCCAATAATCAATTAAGTGAAAGAGGCCCACTAAAAAGTTAGGCCCAACTGAATTAAATTAGGAAAGGCCCAATTGTAGAATAAAATAAATTAGGCCCAACTGGAACAATATTACTGGACTCAAATAATTAAATAGATCTAGGCTCAAATAAAAAAAAAATAGCAGTCCAACTGAGATAAATAATTCTGGGCTCAATAAAATTATGTTGTTGGGTTCAAATAATTAAAATAGGAAGCCCAAATAAAGCAAGGTCCATTTCTTCTCAATTATTCGGCCCAATTGAAAATAAAAATAAAGGCCCAAAACAATTTAAACAAAGCCCAAGCTTAAAATTCGGCCCAAAAGAAATTAGTGGCCCAAAACATAGCCCAACTAAAAAAAAAACAAAAGCCCAAACCTCTATCTCTTTACTCAACTCTCGGTCTTCTTTTTTTTTTCTCACCCACACAATTTCATAACTCTCTCTCTCTCAAAGAAATACACACACAGACGCACGCTTCGGTTCTCTCTCTCTCTCGATCCCTCTCCAGCCGAGGCGGGCGCCGCCGCCGCTGCCGGCGCGGCCGTGCCTGGCAGAGGGTGGCACACCTTGCCGTCTCACTCTCCTCTCTCTCTCAAGGAGTTGCTCGCCCCTTCCTCTCCAGCCTGCTCGCTCGGCTCCATCCTCCGCACAGGTCGGCTCCTCCTACCCCGGCAGTGCAGCGGCCGTCGGCTCCGGTTGGCTTCGATTTTCGACACTTCAAACCTCAGCGTCGTTCTCTCTCCTCAGCGCAGAGCCCCCAAAATCGTGCCCTAGAGTCAACTACCAGGTTGCTGCCGCCGTTGTCTGGAGCCATCGCCGCCGTCTGGAGTTGCTGCTGCTCGTCCGATGGTCAGCGCCGACTGCTGCTGCTTCGCCGGGAGTCGCCGCCGACTGGAGTTGCTGCTCTCGACCTTGCTCTCTGTTTCTCTACTCCCAAGTCATCTCCCCCTTTCAATCTATGGAGCGGAGGAAAATCCTTACTCCTAATTCAGAAATCGCCTCAGCTCGACGCCGCTCTACTATGAAATTCCGGCGAGCAGGAGAGTGTCCGACGCCCTCATCGATTCTCCGATGAGTAGTAAATCAGGGTAGGGCGGTGTCCGCTGCTCCCCTCTTTCACTCGTGTACACGAACGAGGGAAAGGCCGAGTTCTCGGTCCTCTTAGCTCAGGCGAGAGAGTCACCGCCGTCCACCTCTCGTTCGACGGAATAGTCAAGTCGGCTCCTTCTCGGTACATTGAAACAGGTACAGTAAAATACTCATTTTTCCCCTTATAAATCTAAGTTAGTAATACTCTGCTAAGTTAGTAATACTCTTGATCTCTCTATACATATCGGTTATGCTAGAGATTGAAACTAGGCACTGTGATTTGCTTAATCCATCTATGCATATATATATACACACCTGTATACTATGTATTTCCTTTTAAACATATGCTTGATGATATGATGTATGAACTGGAGCTGAGCTTAGTATATACCTGCTATGCTTGGTGTTCGTTAGCTGTTTGTTGTTGATTTGTATGAGATGAACTAAAATAAGGTTGATACTTTAACAAATACAGGTGAGTAAGGAATGAATGGAGGTGAATGGAGGAAGGTTGCTGCTGAATTGTTTGCTTGAAGAAGTGTTGGCTAGTAGCTTTCAAGAATCGAAGGTGGTGGGGAGAATGTAGTGGAGGAAAGCAAAAGGTGGTGGGCAAAGGATTGTAGTGCACACTTTTCCTTATCTTATCTTGCTTTGCAACATTTTGTTTTTTTTTTTTTTTTAAACTCTCTCTTTCGTGGTGGAATGTTGGTGGTGATTATATAATTAGATAGTGGAGTCAAGATGAATCTAGAGATGATTTGAGAGTTGAATGTATGATCTTCTGGTGCAATCAAGGACTAAAGTCGTTCCACAATAAAATAAAATTCTAGAAATTGTGAAAATAAAAAAAAAACTACTCTTCCAAGTAACGGAAATGGCTGATGGAAAACGGCGGTGGTAATTATGCGTGTATAGTGTGATGTCCTAATTGTAAATAATAATAATAAATCTTCGTGTCTTGGTTACTTAGTGCATCTGCTATTTAATCGCGTTTTTGCAATCAAATACTGGCTTCTGTTCATTATTTGTGTATAAATTAAATACGTAGATTTAATTCATTTCACAAGCCATTTAATATCTAGATTAAATCCGTAGATTTAATCTGCGTTGCAGTCGGAATAATTCCTCGACTTCAAGTAGCACTAATAAATATAATTGCTTCTGTTTTTCGATTAATAAATAACATGACTTTGCTAAGTCATTCATAACTTGGAAATAATAATTATTGAATGGCTCAATAATGCTCGTCGCGTTTTTCTCATACGTAAAAAAAAATATAAAACTAAAATAATAACTCCGTTTCTGATAAAAAAAAAATCAGGACCATAAACTGGATTTATTTATAAAAAAATTGCATTTACCAGTTTTAATCATAATTAAAAGAGCGGGCTACTACAGTAAACTACTAGACAAACTATTACTCTTTAGTTCCAAAACTTCTAGAAATGACATGTTGAAGATAGATGGGGGAATGAGGCCATGAAAAGAGTTGTGACTCGCATTTAAAGAGACAAGGAAAGAAAGATTCCCGATTTCTCGTGGGAGGGTTCCGACAAGACCCATGTCCGATATATTCAACTGAGTCACCCTATTGTAACGTGAATCACAAGTAACTCCTATCCATGTGCAGATTGAGGTTCCACTGGTCCAATTATTTTTCAAAATATTGAAAGGATCTAAAGTGATGTGGGATTTCAAAGCAAGAAGTATGGATTCATCACTTTTGATTTGAGTTATCTTCTGCGCAGCAGAAAGGTTAAGACAAGTAAACAATATGAGAAGCGAAAGAAGGGAAAATGGGGAAAATGTATCCATATTGTGAGTGATAATTGTGTGAGAAAACAAGAAGCCTACAAATGCCCTTTATATTCAAATCTAAAACACTTCTTGTGAGCCTAAAATTTTTTAGGCTCAATTGTGTGCGTGGAACGATTCAGAATTAATATTAAATTTATGAATTTACTGGAAAAAATAAAGATCATGATATAAATAAAAAAAATTGACAAGAAAATTGAGATATTTAATATTTTTCGCCAATAACCA